>NC_079514.1:26637710-26771157 GCF_000801105.2 Raphanus sativus | reverse complement strand
ACCTAGTCGCCATCGAGGCTCTTAGGAGAGGTCTGCTCTATAAATCGAAATTCTGGTCAGAGCTAACACTCAATACTCCTCCAACTATCGATGACGCTCTTCATAAAGCCACCAGATATATTACTTTGGAGGAGGAGACAGCTGCATTGGATAAACTCCACAAGAAGCCTCAGAGTCACTCGAAAGGTGAATCTTCTGAGGCTAAGGGACCTCATAAAAGGGGGAACCCCCGAAACAACCAAACTCAGGGAGAACATTCCTACGCAATCGAGGAAGACAAGGAAGAGAAACCTGTCGCCGCAGCAAACAAAACTCCCTGGTCAAAAGGCTTTGATAAAAACAAACATTGCTCTTATCATGATCGAGAAGGGCACTCAACTGAGGAATGTTGGGACCTCCAACGACAACTGGCAGCTAAATTCGCAGCCGGGGAAATAAAGGGAGTGGACCTTAAAAAGCCACCACCTTATCAGAAAAGAGGTCCCAGAGACACCTCTCCAAAGCGCGAGAGGTCACCTGAGAAGGAGACCGATTCGCCACCTCCAGCTCCCAAGAAAAGAGTCGAGTTGATTCTTGGAAAATTCCCCCAAGGAAAAAGTTTACAAGTCGAAGCTCTCTTGAGCAAACCATCCCCTCAATCGAGCCCCGACTCGAGGGTGGACTGTATCCTTGGAGGATCAGACATATGTCAAGACTCCGTCAACTCCATTAAGGACCACGTACGGAAGGCTGTGTCTAACACTGGACCTAAGCCGCCCAACCCCGAGTCCAATACTAAGATCTCTTTCTGGGAAAGCGAGACCTCAAACCTTGACAGACCTCACGATGATGCGTTGATTGTCACCCTGAACATCGCAGGATACGAGGTCCCTAAACTCATGATAGACACAGGAAGCTCTGTCGACCTTATTTTCTACAACACCCTAAAAGGGATGGAAATAGACGACTACGAAATTATTGTCCAGAAAGCTAATCTCGTAGGCTTCTCTGGAGAAACAGCTACCTCATTGGGCACTATCAAGCTCCCAGTCATAGCTGGCGGAATAATGAAAATGACCAACTTAGTAGTCATCGACAGACCTTCCCCGTTCCATGCGATCCTGGGAAGACCCTGGATTCACAAAATGAAGGCAGTAGCCTCGACGTATCATCATTGTGTGAAATTCCCAACACCCGAAGGGATAGCTACCGTACACGGTAGCCAGAAGATATCCAGGATCTGCTATTTGGGAGGATTCGAAATACTCAAAAAATCCCCCCAATAGCAATTACAGATCCAGGAGGGTCGCGAAATGCAACAAAATATCCGAGGTCCCCCCAAGAACCTCACTGAAAAAGTTTGAATCGACGACTCAGATCCTGAAAGACAGGTGAGCATCGGATCCGAGCTACCTCCTGAGACAAAAATGGAGCTCATTGATTTTCTGAAAAGCAATGTCAAAACCTTTGCATGGTCCACCAGCGACATGAAAGGCATAGATCCGAACGTCACCACCCATAAGCTAAAAGTAGACCCTACTTTCAAACCGATCAAACAAAAGCGTCGCAAGTTAGGCCTCGAAAAGGCGCAGGCTGTTAACGACGAAGTTGACCGACTTACGAAAGCTGGGTCCATTCGAGAGGTACACTACCCCGACTGGTTAGCTAACCCAGTAGTGGTAAAGAAGAAAAACGGGAAATGGAGAATCTATGTAGACTTCACAGACCTGAACAAAGCTTGTCCTAAAGACAGCTTCCCGTTACCTCACATCGACCGCCTGGTTGAAGCAACAGCTGGCCATCGACTCCTATCCTTTATGGATGCCTTCTCAGGGTACAACCAAATCAAATGGATCCTGACGACCAGAAGAAAACTGCATTCATAACCAAACGAGGAACCTATTGTTACAAGGTTATGCCATTCGGATTAAAGAACGCAGGAGCTACCTATCAGAGGCTAGTAAATAAGATGTTTGCTGGGCAACTTGGAAAAACCATGGAGGTCTATATTGATGATATGTTAGTCAAATCCTCAGCTGGAGAAGACCATATCTCCCACTTAAGGGAATGCTTCGATATCCTTAATAAGTACGATATGAAGCTCAATCCCACTAAATGCACCTTCGGGGTACCTTCAGGCGAATTCCTAGGCTACCTCGTAACCGAAAGAGGCATTGAAGCCAACCCGCAGCATATAGCAACCTTCCTAGAAATGCCGTCACCTAAGACAACCAGAGAGGTACAGAGATTGACCGGACGAATCGCAGCATTAAATCGATTCATATCCAAGTCCACCGATAAGTGCCTCCCATTCTACAAGCTTCTAAGAAATAATAAGAAGTTCCTATGGGACGAGAAATGTGAGGAAGCCTTCAAACAATTGAAAGCTTACCTCTCCGAACCTCCGATCCTATCCAAACCTGTAGTAGGAGAGCCACTATACATGTACCTCGCTGTATCGACTGCTGCAGTTAGCGGCGTGCTGGTACGAGAGGAACAAAACGAACAAAGACCTGTCTATTACACCAGCAAGAGTTTGATAGACGCCGAAACAAGGTACCCTGCAATGGAAAAATTAGCCCTAGCAGTCGTCCCAGCTGCTAGAAAATTGCGACCTTACTTCCAATCGCACTCAATCGTTGTAATGACCTCACAACCATTACGAATGATATTGTACAGCCCTAGCCAGTCAGGGCGATTGGCTAAATGGGCCATAGAACTCAGCGAATATGATATTGAGTATAGACCTCGAGCAGCAGCGAAAGCTCAGGTCCTTGCCGACTTTATCATAGAGCTAGCATCCAAGCAATTAGACTCCGAAATGGAATCTCCAAAGTGGAGCCTATATGTCGACGGAGCCTCATCAAAACAGGACTCCGGTGTCAGTCTAAGGTTAACTTCTTCAGCAGGAGAAACCATCGAGCAGTCATATAGGCTCGGATTCAGCGCCTCAAACAACGAAGCTGAATATGAAGCATTAATCGCAGGGTTGAAACTCGCCCTAAGTCTCGGAATTCGAGAGCTAAACGCTTATAGTGATTCACAGCTAGTAGCTAGCCAGTTTCACGGAGAATATGAAACAAGGGACGAAAGAATGGGGGCATATCTCGAAGTCGTCCAGAACCTCACTAGGCAGTTCGACAAATTCGAGCTAACAAGGATCCCACGAGGAGAGAACTCCTCAGCAGATGCGTTGGCTGCTTTAGCCTCCACGTCAGACCCCCTCGTAAAACGGATCATACCCGTAGAAGGAATCGAAAAACCAAGCATCGACATAGCTACTAAGGCTGAGATAGACATCAAGCTAACAGAGCAACCCGAAGGTACCTGCCCTGAAACGGTAGCTACCCAAGTTCTCACAACATTTTGGTTCCCAAAAATCAGAATACGTAGCTCTAAAAAGCATACCTCCGGGAACACAATCCAAAACACGGAAGGTATTCCTCGAGACTCAGACTCCTTGGAGCCTGATCTCACGAATACCCCCGGGGGCACCAACTCAGACCCACTCGTATGCAGAGTTAAAACCAGAAGCCGTTCAGCTCTCCAAAATTCATCTGGGGGCACCATCCAGACCCCCGGGAATAATGAAGGAATTGGAGGTATTCCTCGGAATTCAGACTCCATGGAGCCCAATCCTACAAATACCTCCGGGGGCACCACGACACCAGGTCCCGAACAGGAACCTCCCTCGTCTCTTCATAACAAAGTTGTAGGGAGAGAGGATTGGAGAATTCCAATCACGCAATACATCCTGGAAGGAAAGACTCCACCCAATAAATGGGAGGCTCGAAAGCTCAAAGCATTAAGCGCGAGATACTGCATAATCGAGTCTGTCCTCCACAAACGAAGCGTTTCCGGACCTTACCTAAAATGCGTCCATGGCCTCGTTGCTATGAGACTCATGAAGGAAATGCACGACGGCTCCTGCGGGAACCACTTTGGAGGCAGAGCTCTAGCCATCAGAATGAAAAGACAAGGCTATTTTTGGCCCACCATTATTGCTGACTGTGAGGTATATTCCTCTTCATGCGACAAATGCCAGAGGCATGCACCGATTATACACCAACCTGCGGAAAAGCTGTCCAACATATCCGCCCCTTACCCATTCATGAGGTGGTCCATGGACATCGTAGGACCACTAGTAGCATCAGAAAGTGGAAAGAAGAAGCTACGCCTCCTCTTAGTCCTAACAGACTACTTCACGAAATGGATAGAGGCTGAAGCTTTCCAACAGGTAACCAGAGTCGAGGTCGAACGATTTGTGTGGAAAAAAATCGTGTGTAGACACGGCGTCCCATACGAAATCGTAACTGACAATGGAGGACAATTCATATCCCACGATTTCAAAATATTTTGTGACAAGTGGAATATTCGCCTGACCTTCTCATCACCTCGCCGACCTCAAGGAAACGGACAGGCGAAGGCTGCTAATAAATCAGTATTAGCAAACCTCAAGAAGCGCCTCGGAACCCAGAAGGAACTCTAGTCAGAAAAATTACTTGAAGTACTTTGGGCATGTCGAACCACCCCACGAAAGGCTACAGAAGAAACCCCTTTCTCCTTAGCCTACGGGATGGAAGCTGTCGTCCCAGCCGAAACCATTGCTGGTAGCCTTCGCCGGGACCTCTGTACATCCGACCCCGCAGCTAACGATCAGCTCCTAACTGACAGCCTCGACCTAATCGAGGAAAGACGGGACCGAGCCCTGATTCGCATTCAAAACTATCAGCAAGCGATGGCACGACAGTACAACTCCAAAGTCAGGCTCCGACAGTTCGCTGTAGGTGACCTAGTACTTAGGAAAGTTTTCGAAGGAACCAAGGAACCAGATGCTGGGAAGCTGGGAACCAACTGGGAAGGTCCCTACCAGATCATCCACGTGGTACGACCTGGCGTTTACAAGCTCCGAAAGGTGCGAACCGGGGTACCTAAAATCAGATCGTGGAACGCCACGAATCTTAAGAAATATTATCATTAGGTACCTAAAATTCCTGAACTACGTTAGGCTTGATCCCTTGACTGGGTACGTAGGCAACTCCGTCATGAGTGCAGCCCCAACCTCATTTCAACACTTCGTTCACCACAACCAAAGGGGGCATATGTCTGATTAAAATCACATAGCCCACGCAGCAATTGTATGATTACTATGATACCATGTACCCAATTATCAATAAAGCAATTATTCTCGATATCTCAATTCTTTAACAACACAGGTCCCTGCAAACACGGACCTAGGGTCCTAAAAACCCTTCGGATTAGCTCAGGTCTCTACGAACCTAGACCTAAGGTCTTAAAATCCTTAACAATCTTGAAGGTCATGAAATCCTTCAAACGAAATCAAAATTTATAAACTACTAAAGGACTTAAAATCCTTCAAGCAATATCAGGTCTCGACGAACCTGGACCTAAGGTCTTAAAATCCTTATCAAATCTCCAAGGTCTTAAAATCCTTATCAAATCTCAAAGGTCTTGAAATCCTTAAAATACAAAGGTCTTAAAATCCTTATCAAACCTCGAAAGGTCTTAAAATCCTAAGCAAGTCTCAATGGGTCTTAAAATCCCACAAACGAATTCAGGTTCCCAAGAACCCACACCTAAGGTGTCCAAATTAAACTTAGGTTCCTAAAAACCTTAAGCTAATCCCGATATTCCAAGAATTCCTCTTAAGGAACTAAAAACGACCAAAGTCTTCCAGACTTATCCAAAAACCCGATTGTGATCAAATGTCATATTCTACGACTAAAGCAAGAAAATAAATTTCGAAGCAACCAAGTTTGAAATTAAACAAGGGTTTAAAAGCCTCCCCAGGCTAACAAAGATTCAAAGTACAAACAGATAAAGGTTTAAAAGCCTCCTCAGGCCATAAGTCTTAAAACAAAAGAAATCAAAGCCCATTGGGCGGAAATCCTAAGAAAACATGAAAGAGCCTCAGCTCTTAAACTTCCTGGTCATCCGAGCTTTTCTCAGCTCCCTTACCAGCCGGATCTTCCTCCTCAGGAACCTCCTCCTCCATCTCCTTGTCGCTACCTCCAAGGGCGGCTTCGACTGGGGCTGAGTAAGAACCCACCAATCCCAAATTAGAACCGAACTCTCCAGAAAAGGAGAGATTAAACATATTAACCTCGAAAGTACCTGAGCTCTCAGAGAGTTGGGGAAGAGGGAGCTTGCCGATCGAGAAATCTGAGACCTGAGCCTTCTCGTATGCCGCAACAGCCTCCGGCATCATTGCCACCAAGCGATCATACTCGTCTTGAGTACTCTTAATCTCGCCATCCAACATGTCTTTCAGGAGCTCGGTGTTGGCTTGAATCTCTTGAGCATGAACCAGGATATCGACTTCGTCCTTCTTCTTGGAGAACTTCTCCTTGACAACAACCAGAACCTTGTTGTAGGCGTCAGCTACCTCCTTCTTTCCTCTCCGGACGGCTAGCCTGACCTCAGCTTCCTTGTTCTTCTGGCTGCTCTGGGTTGAAGCAATCAACTCCTTGACTTGATACTCGGCTATCTTCCGAGCAGCATCCAAATCCCCAATCTTCCTGTTCTTTACCTGGAGGTCAATCAACTGGCTCTCGATTGTCCCTTGCTGAGCATCGCATTTGGAGCCAAGTCTCTTTACCTCAGCTTGGAGATCCGAGATCAGAGCCCGAGTCTGATTGAGCTCAGTTTTGTTGGCCTTGACCAGTTCAGTGACCTGGGCTAATTCCTCAGCACTGGGGGCATTGTGTACAGCGTCCTCAAATTTGAACGGAGCCCTGTTAATAGCGCCAGCCAGATACAGAAAACAAAAAATGGTTCAGCGAAAATCTTCCAAAGATAAAGCTAAAAGTTGAAACAGACTTCATACCTGACCCATATGATGGGCAATATCAACGTACTCATCCTTGTGCGTGAGATTGGAGATCGAGGGGAGGGAACACCCGGTACTCTTCATATGCCTCATCAGAGTAGCCAAACCCCACGAATCATCCAAAACCGATCCAGGCTTCGAATGAGCAAAGTTCCAGCCAACGGTTCCTCCTCTAGAGGAGGAGGAGGAAGACCTCGAAGGTCTGTCAACCTGGTCAGTTCGGGACCTCTTGTTCCTCGGGGGCTCAAATTCTGGAGGATCCCTCGCCGTTTGAGGATTAGCTTCAGTCATTGGGACCTCGGAGGGAAGGCCAACTTCCTGAACTTTGGGCTCCGAAGAGCCAGCACCCTTAGCAGGAGCAGAGCCTCCTTCGTCAAGAGCCTCCTTCACAGAGTCAAGGAAGGATCCTCCTTGGTTCTTGTCACTTCCTCTAGAGGAGCTGGCAGCCTTGGTCGATCTACCCCTGGAACGGAAGGAAGGCTGAATAGGCATCTTTTGTGATTGAGTCTTCTCGGAAGTACTTGCTCCGGATGAAACTTCGAAAACTGAATCACCCTCGGAAACTAAATCATGAAAAATATTCATTAATCACATGAGACAAATTCAAACAGTAAAAATCATGAATTAAGAGTAGAAGGTTACCTTCTAAACCAGCAACTGTCACTGAATCAGGGAAGGACGCCTGGTATCGTTCAGGAAACTTAGCTGATCCAACTCTCGAAGTGGTGTAAGCTCCCCAAGCGTTAGGGCTATGCTGCAGCTTCCTGTAGAGGGCTCTAGTGAGTTTACTAGACAACTTGACAGGATCCTTAATTTCTGCAAAAAAGAGTCAAAAGGCAATAAGCACATCATGATAAGCAAAGATAAACATGCGAAGATATCCCTAAAATCCTAACCAGAAATGTCAGACCATGAGGTCCTGAGGTCACGGCCTACAGAAACCGTCGAGGGGTCAACCTTGACATAGAAGTACTTCTTCCGCCAGTCATCATCACTGGCCGTGAACTTAAAGATACCTAGCCCTGGACGACAGGGGAGGTAGTAGGTACCGCTTCCGCCATCCTTGGAAGTACTCTCCTTTATAGAAAAGAGACTCATTAGCTCAGTCAACCCCACGATAACTCCTTCCTCCTTGGCCCTAGTGATGAACCCATTTATCACTCGGATAACCGATGGGCAGAGTTGAGAAAGGGCCAGCTGGTAATGATCTAGGAGATCTAGCAAGAGGGTGGGAAGAGGGAATCTAAGATGACACTTAGAGATATACTTCTCATGAAAACAGAACCAACCCTCCGGAACGGTTTCGGGGGTTTCATCTTCGGTACAAGCTCTAGCTAAGTCACTCTGGCCGTGAGCTTGAACAGCAAGATTGACGACGTCTTGGCTCTTCAAGAGCGAAGGGAAGTGAGGACCGGAGGAAGCGCTCTTGCTCCCTTTCTTCTTCATCCTCTTGACTCTTGCTCCGATTGAGTCTTTAACCTTCTTCTTCTTGGCTTCTGTCATCTTTTCACCGGCTTCCCGCTTGACCTTCATAATACGGGCACCGGAGGCTGAGATTTGAACCTCGCCAGAACCTTCTTTTTGACTCATAATAGTAAAAGGAAAGGGAGATAGGAAGCAAAAGAGAGGAATTGGACTATGGCGAAATCTCAGAGAGGTTAGAGATGAAGAACTAGTTCGATCAAGAAACGGATACAAAAAAAAAAGAAACGCAGTAAAATAAAGGAAAAAGAGGTGAATTACCTTGGAAACCGTTGAGAGGCGTGGAGGAAGTGGAGAGACAAGCAGTTAATTCTCTCAGCTTGATATCTCATCACGTCTCGAAAATCGGAAATCAAATTTCAAACTCGATTTAATCTAAGCCATCGATCTAATCGAAGGGAATTTACAGCCGTTCGATCAGATAAAAATAAATATGGTTGAGATAGCTAGTAATCATGATCTCAACAAGAGAATCTAGCTTGGGCGGCCAGGTTTAGCTCCCGAGAATAGCGATACCTAATCTCAAGAGCTGGGGGCAACTGTTGGGCCCGAATATGGCCCGGTAGCTGATTATCAAATAATAAAAGATGATAACGGGCCGCGACAGACCCATCGCAAGTTCGATGCCTAAAAGGAGCTCAACTGGAGCCGGAGGCTGAAAGCTAAGGACTCTAACCAAGGAGGTCACGACGAAGAGGAAGCTCACGTCGCAACAAGAAGAAGCGCAGGACCCGGTCAAGGGGAAGCTGTTGCAGATCCCTTAATAAACGGAGAAGATCTCGGGAACCAGTTGGCAACGATCAAGCGGGACCTGAGACTATTTAAGGAGATAGCAAGTCAAAGAAGAGGGGATCCGATTCAATCCATATTTTTCACTCGACATTCATAAAAACATTCTTATTGTAACATTCTTATAATCTTTGTATTCATCAAAGATCACCTTTTGTAACCATCCTTTTATCATTATATCAATACAAATCGAAGTTCATTCAACAAGTTATTACGGGATTCAGCCCACGTTATCTTTCCCTAACCTTTCATAAACCTTAAAACCTGATCTAAAATCTAGGTGTGAGTTTAATCCCTCACAACCACCACACACCCATCGATCGACACCTTCAACAGAGCTCAACCGAGATCTCATGAACCTTATGATATCAGGAATGTTTCACTAACACCTGATGAATTTAGAATTTTCAGGGACACAGATGGCTATGCAAGAGCTATGGATGGAAGAGTTCTGCACATAACAAGAGAGGACATAGCAGACATCCTCCAAGTTGCCAATGGACCAGAAAACCTGTTCACACAGCAACGTAGCCATCCAGACATCCTACAACACGTCCAGGACAACCACAACACCAACACAAGGGAGGATCGAGTTCCTCAACACTTCGGTCCACCTAGACATTCACAATCGATCGACATCGTTTCAACACCGTCGATCAACGGCGGATATCCAGGATCGATCGACAGACAGAGAGTCCGATCGCCCGACAGACGACTGGAGTTTGGACGACGTGCCTTCAATACCGATGGATCCAGGAGATTCAAGTGGGAGGCTAAGGATGAATATGGTGTCTACAGAGATGAGTTTGGCTATGCTAGAGGAGTTGATGGTGAGATCATCCATGTTACCAAGGAGCAAGTAAAGAGACTTTTGGATAGAGCATCCCTTTTTCACAAAGGTTGCTTACAACTTCCAATACACACACGCCCTTCCCATGCATACACACCACCACCAGTGTCCTACAGTAGAGGGGAGGTGGATGATATGGTGACTGATGTATGGAGAGCTCAGGCGCACCTTGAGCCAAACATGCGCACATTGGTGGAAGACACTTTCCAGCCTTTGGATGTCAGTTACAAAGACTTCCATAATGATATGGCTGAGATAAGAGTGGAGCTTGGAAACGTATTAACACGCTTGAGAAAGAGGCTACGCCAACAGTATCGACCGACAGAGTACCTGTACCATCGATCGACATCGGCAAGACTACATCCATGGACCGACCAGAATGTTCTTCACCTAAGAAAGATGAATGGGAGGTTGCTTACATCAATACACGGATTGGAGACGTCTACAGCCCTCTCAACAACAATGTCGAATGGTTAAGCAAGAGGATCGATCTTCTACAGAAAGAGTTGGACACAATTCGCCAGAATGACAAAGCTAAGCTTGCCACTTTTTCATCGATCGACACATATACTTCATCATCGATCGACAAAAGGTTCGCAGAACTGGAAGATAGGATGAAAGCGTATGTAAGAAAACATGAACTCTTCAGTTCCCCTATCCTGCGATGCCAACACACAATGTCACGACAGCTGGACAAGTTAGAAAGAGACATGAGCATTGTTCAAGCTTATATTGATCTCCGTGACAGCTACGAAGCATCGATCGACAGGCCTCGACCAACATCGATCGACACCGAACCACCACCAGCGAAGAGAGTATGCACTGCAGCAGAAGTTGATGATATCAAAGATCAGCTTTACGAAACCATGAATTCTATGGAGGAGAGACTCACAGAACGAAGTGATCACATGGAGGAGACTCTCAATGCAAGAGTGACCAATCTTTGCAGAGCTACTGGTCTCTTGAAGAATGAAATACGCACTATGCAGAGCAATTTTGAGTACCAAGGCCAACGTTCAGAATCGATCGACAACTCTGACACGGAGTCAATCGACAGTGATCCCAGCGAAGCGACCGACATACCAATTGTGGCATTGTTCGATACCACCGCTTTGGCCGACAAGGATCAACAGACTCAGGACCAACACGCAAAATACCAACATGCCGAACTAAGTGCGCATTCAAGATTTGATTTCCATCAGCATCAGTTAGGCACAGAAGATTTGGTCCGAAGGTTGCAAGTCATCAAAGACGATTTAGCAAAGATATCTCCTAGATGGACAAGATCAGGTGATGCCACAAGAAGCTTCACTGCCACTAAGTCCAAAGATGAGGAAAGTGTTTGCCCACCAGCGAACAAAAACCCTCACTGCACCCCATGAGTCACTCACCTACCACAGTCAAGCTAAATGACTATAACCAAGCGCTGAGTGGGAGGCAACCCACTATTAGGTTTTCTTTTTCTTTAATTTATTTTTCATTTTCATTTTTGCTTTTATTTTTCTTTTCTTTTTCGACTTTATTTTGCAGTTTTTATTAGATCCAAGTGGAATGATAATTCCATAGACCGACATTCACCATTCATATCGCTCGACACCACACGACCATTAATAACGATCGACGTATACCACTATGAATCGATCGACATCTTGTCGATCAGGTTTATTCATTCTAACTTGTTATATTTATTTTGTTTTATTTATTTACCTCACCACCGGATGTTACACTGGGACAGTGTAATTTAAGTCTGGGGGGGGGGAGTTTACTAATATGTGTTTTTATTTTGGTTTTTATTAAAATGTTTTTCAAAATTATTTTTCGCATAAGTATTAAATAGGAACATTGATATGGATTATTATTTGATTGTCTGACCACTCTTTAGCACCATTCTAGATTACTAATTGCAGATAGTACTAAAGATGCTAAAGTGGATCAACTTGCTATCTATATTCACTAGCTAAGATTGTTTGAAGGAACCAAAGCTGACCTTCAACACTAATACTGACTTATTTGCTTGTCTTGGGGCTTGGATATCACTGGATCGGAATCCTCTTACAAGTCTGGAAGGTAAAAAGTCTGTGTGTTTCTGGTTCCCTTCCTTCACTCTCTTCGGCATCTCGAGATCTAAGTTTATGTTATAAAAGATTGAAATGATTTCTTGAGAAGCAGAGGGGTAGTCTCCTGCGACCCCAGTATTCTAAATCTCAAGAATGATCACACATTGTGGAAACGAGGGGTAGGAGTGATTCCTGCGACCCCAATATTCGCTACACTTTGTTAAAAATGTATGAGTTACAATGCAAATGTCAATGAGATGGACTAGATGGCCTATGTGGCATCGAAACCTGTTGAAATTGAAACTAATAAGAGATTCAGTGAAGAGAGAAGAGGGGAGAAAGGAATCAGAGAAGACTACCTGTGTGTTCAGATACTTGTTTGAGTTGAATCCATGTGTTCTTTGATCGATACTCCCAAGGTGAAGCCTGCACTTTATTTTATGTTAAGAAATGAGGTTAGTAGAGGGGAATGTCAGATGAGAATTGCTAAGTTGTTGACTAGATGAGTTTAGTTGCTAAGCTAGGATAAGGCATGATGAACTTCTGTGATTAGGATTTTAGACATGAATTGCAAACCCATAGAGTGATGACTTCAATATATTGAATCCTTGAGTTCCTGCTATTTCCAAACCTTTTCCAAAGATGAGTTTACTGTTTTTGCTTGAGGACAAGCAAAGGAGTAAGTCTGGGGGAGTTGATATACCATGGATTTTACCCGTTTTTAACCATGGTATACTAGTGTTTTATTATATATTTAATCTGTTTTCTAGCCTGTTAGGTATGTTTTCAGGTTCAGGAGCATTTCGTGAGAAAGTGATGTTTTTGGAGCATTTTGGAGTACAAGAGATGATACACCGAGTTGACCATTCAAGACTAAGTTGGAAGTCAACATTGCGATTACAATCGATCGATACTCATCCTGAGTTGTCGATCGATGTAGCTGAGAAGATCCGCGTACTAGAAGATTATAATCGATCGATACACATTGAGTGTTGTCGATCGATATCGAGGACGAAATGTTTTAGCCGACTACTTCACCAAGACTTCACCAAATTACGAGATTGCCCCTGACGAGTTTTTAACCTAATGGAAATGCTTAAATACTCCTGCAAAGTCTTTTTGACGGCAAGTTTTGAAACCCTTTGAAGCTTAAAGCTTTTCACAACCAAAGCAGAGAGTGTGAGAGAGAGACTAGAGTTTTATTTGTTTGAGAGAGATTGGAGAGATTTCTCATCTCCCTTTGTATTTCTACTTTATTCTATCTATGCAATTCTTTCATCTATCTATTGTTATGAATTGTTTAGCTATGTCTGAGTAGTCTACTTGTTAGATCTAGGGTTTAAATAGGTTTGTGGGATTAGCCCCAAGCTATTATTGCTAAGTTGTGATACTCATCAAATGGATTGTACCCTATGCTTGTTTTAGAGTAGCTAACTAGAACATAGATCACTAGGATCTTAGATTATCTTGAATTATCCATTTGAGCGATGCATGTTTCCCGTTGAGAAGAACGACAGTTCCTCCTTGAGACCTCGTGGTCATATTCGGTTCGCGCCTAGGCAGATCTAGAAGCCGTCGATCGATACCCTACTGGTAAATCGATCGGCGCTGCGAAAGGTGTATCGCTCGATATCTCAAAAGGATATCGACCGACTCTTTTTCTGTGTCATCATGCGAAAGGTGTGGCCAGAGATCTAGATATTTTAACCAGTGATTCATTCACATATGTTAAGCGGCTGAGATCTATAGTATCATGCAAACAACTTATTAAAGCATTTATAGAGATTATAATCTCCATTCCTGAATAGAAACCCTATGTCTAGCACTCTTTATCCCATTTAAACAACCCTTCATATTGTTAGTTAGAGCAACTGCCTTGCTCATTTTAGGATTTGTTATTTTCATTTTTATCATATAAACCAACCTTGCCTAGGATTGATTAGTAGATTTTATTTAATTGGTTCCATAGCTCCTCGTGATTCGATCCCTAAGTACTACAGCTGTACCTCTTATTTGAGAGAGTAAGCTCTACTGGGTAATTTGAGCACTATCAGCCACGGTTATATAACAATTAAGGACATCTCACTAGAGATGAGAGTTAATTAACTTCAGAAAAGAATATTTAATAGAGTTTCTGACAAAAAACAAGAGCCAACCAAAAGCAGGAGGAGCACTTCCCGAACACCAAATGAGTTCCATATACTGATTTGCCTCTTTCCATAAGCATGTTTTCTCACTAAAGGAGGTGGAGAAAATATTAACTCTGCATCAAAATGTGCTTGCTACCGATTACTTCCCTCCAATGAGAGACATTCCTGCTAGAAGTCACCGTAAAAGGAAAGACTTTGATCTTATAACGGTCGAGACATTGCATCGTGGGATGGAACATTCTACGGGTTGAAGCGTGTTATGTAACTACACAGAGGCTCAGCCCGGTTCTGGAAGATTTCGTAGAGGTTGTCGGCTGTCTTCTCTTGGTTCCTGCTACTCGTGAACGGCTCCATAAACTGGTCGGTTAAGATTGCGAAGGAGCGTATCGATCCGTTTGGCAGGTTAATATACCATTGCAAGGTAGGCCCGCCCAGAGTTGAACAAAAACCTTTGCACATTATGGCTTTCTTGAGTTCCTTATGGATTTTTAGAGTAAGCATTCTTTTCTTGTACATGGCAATATGGTTGTCTGGATCGCCAGTGCCATTGTACTTTCTCATGTTTGGGAAGGAGAACTTCATTGGCATCTCTATCAAGGCTTTCACATTGAAAGTGTTGTCATCGTAGGAATCAGGAGGACTTCTTCAGATTGGAGAAGCTCACCCGGGATCCTCTCAATCATTGACTGAACATCTTTGAACTTCTTGGAGAGAACTGCTCGAGATGGGCTGTCATCGCGGATTTTTGATGCGGCTACTTCCTGCATTTCTTCGCCAGTATTTCAATCAGAGTCATCGTCTTCTGCATGGTTCTCTTGATTTTATCCAGTAGTATCGGTACCAA
The DNA here is from genome assembly GCF_000801105.2 of Raphanus sativus. Lineage (NCBI taxonomy): Eukaryota > Viridiplantae > Streptophyta > Magnoliopsida > Brassicales > Brassicaceae > Raphanus > Raphanus sativus. The sequence continues at coordinate 26,756,156 of NC_079514.1, read as the reverse complement.
CAGTCGGCTATCCATTTGGTGGTGGAGCCCGTCGGGTTGTGTTGCCTCCTGCAATATAGGAGTCTCCAAGGGTTGCATCGCCATCGCTTCTTACTCACTATATGAAGAGTTGACTTTTATTCTCGAATAACCAAGTTCTTACCTTTGATTTGTGAAAGCTTTTTTACGCTTTGCTCAAACAGTTTGGAGTGCTCGTTCATCATGTTCTTTAAGACTTTAACCTTTGAGATAAGTTCATGATTATATGTACAAGTGTTGTTCTTCCGAGCTTTGTGTAACTCGGTGGCTTGGATTTGAAAGGCTTTGATCTGAGCCCGCAACTGATCAATTTCGGTCTGGGTGCCCGTAAGCTGCTCGTTATGCTCACTTTGCATCATTGTCACGTAATATAGACTATCTCTTCGTTATAGTGCCAAATTGTTAAGGTAATTTATTGCATGTACTTTGATAGCACTACATAAACGTTTATATAAATGAACAACCAAGAAAGCGATAAAAATATTGTATTATTGATCATTAGAGTAATAACTACAATAGTTGATGTATAAATCATAGTTCTAACCACTTATATTTGATGTTTGTGTGTACATTGGTATATCCCTTGTTTTAGGGTTTGGATACCTCTTGTATAGGTTGTTCATATTAGGCGATTATCTTAGAGACTTCCATATTCGAAAATATGGAAGAATTCCTTTTAATAGAAATCTTTCATTTTACCGAAGGTAGGGATTGTGACAACCCGTCCCGTGGATCCTACTGGTCCGTAGACCTCAGGTTCACAGCCCTGCAGGGCATCGACCCCAAACCCTCCCTTATGAGTTCTCACAAACTCCATAATTAGATTGTTGGTGCGCCTCGAACCCATGACCTCACCCTTTAACAGCTCTCCCACATGACAAGCTATCACAAATTGATCAGGTCAATTGATGACAGCTTGTCCTGTGGGGGAGTTATTAAAGAGAGAAGTCCTGGGTTCGAGGGACGCCAAGCGCACCAACAATCTAATTATGGAGCCAGTGAGGGCTCATAATGAAGGAGTTGGGGTCGGTGCCTTTGCAGGGTTGTGAACCTGAGGTCTACGGGACGGTGGGGTTCACGGGACGGGTTGTCACATGGAAGCAGTCAAGTTTGAGCCGAGATTTCTCTAGGAAGGAATCAGAAGGTTGGCGTCCTTCTTGGAGGCAAGAATAATGTCTTCCTGAATAATTATCCCTAACATATGTGTTACCCAGTCCCTATGAATGTGATTCTTAAGTACGACAATGAACCTCTTATTTGAGAGAGTGACTTTAGATTAATTTGAGCATATCAGTTTGCCCACCCGTTCCCGTATAAGCTCCCAACAAATAGTAACCCTTGCCTTCTATGTCACTAACTCCATTTGCTTGGTCAAATCCTCATTTTCCCCAAGAAATAGTAGTTCTATGTGCAACATACCCTGCTCAGATCCCTAACCATTACCTCCTAGCTCATAATGACAATAATTCATCACCTCCCATCGCCCATACTCTTTCGGATTATCAATTAAAAGGGTTGGAAAACCCCTGGCTGGCATGATATACATATTAGAGTGTCACCTCGATATTTTCCCATATGGTATTCGTCGAAAACAACTACCACAAGTATCTCCAGCCTGCTCTTTGTAAATAAGTAAGGCTAACAATATGAAAAAAAAAAAGTGAGGGACCATAAGGCAAAGGCAATCCTTAAGGTAAAAGGAAAATTTTCCCGTATATGAATCTGAAACAAAGTGTCCCATCTTACCAGAAAAATACCCATCTCCACTTTTTCGAACCGCTTAACGCCTCCTTCACCAACGTCTCCCCTTTGAATGATACTTGTCATGAAACAACTGCATACACAAGAACACATATTAATCAGGGATAATGAAGAAAAATAAGCCATATTCTGGCATAAAAAACCTTACATACATGATGCCAAACAGGGGGAAGCCGGAAGATCTACAGACCTTCATAAACATTTACCTCTTATTCCAACGACCAGCAAAGGACATACCATCCTTGGTATCCTTGAGCGGTTCCTCAACAATCAGTTAGCCACCTAAGTACTGATATGGTATAATTCATTATTATTAGCCAAAATGAGCAAAATAGTATATATATAAGAACTCGTGTACGCCAAAGGATATGCCATGAAACTCATGTAGAACTTCGATGCCAATTAGAGTTTTCCAAGTCAACAGATTTATTTGTGAAATAGAAATACCAAAATACGAGGAAACATTCTCAATCAGGACTGGTATTCCTGCCCTAAAATCTACCTCCAGAAAATCTTCGTAGATGGAAATTTCATCCATTCCTCCATTAGAGGCCCACTGAAATGTAGACGGACTACTTCAAATAATTGTTATTTACGTAGTATTTATTTCGAAAATTGACATTCCAACACTAAAAATGAAGAATTTGTAAAAAGACTAAACGCAAACATGCATAATCTACATATAATTAACCAAATCAAAACAAAATAAAAGGACTACATCACATATTTCCTTGTTTCAAAAATTTTTATTCTTAATTTGAATCTTTAGGTTTACACATAATAGAAGAATTTTCTGAAATTAGCAACTTGGACATAGACCCGCAGGAGACCCTTCAATTAGCGGTGACAGAATCACGGCTATGGGCGGAAGCCCAAGTAGTACAAGTGCCAACACCAAATCCACAACAACAGAATCTTCTGATGATTCCTGGCCGGTGGTGTTTTGTGGATGCATCTTGGAAGGACAAGGAAGTTTTCTCAGGGCAGGGATGGTATAGTACACTCGAAGGGTTTACAGGACTAATGGGAGCACGGAATATAAGAGCTTCTCTTTCTCCTCTTCACGCTGAGATAGAAGCTTTAATTTGGGCAATGGAATGCATGAGAAATCTGCGTCAGTTTCGGGTCACGTTTGCAACAGATTGTCTGCAACTGGTGAAGATGGTGTCTGAACCAGATGATTGGCCTGCGTTTGCTAATATGTTAGAAGATATCAAGACCTTGAAAGAATCGTTCCACAGCTTGGAGATCATTCATGTACCCCGCACACAAAATTTGAAGGCCGATGGCTTAGCACGCAGTGCTAGGAAACAAACGACCTTTGTTGTGCACATGGATGGAGAGCTACCGTTTTGGTTTACAGAGTCTGTTTGAGTCTGTAAAAGTTGATGACAAAAAAAAAAAAAAAAAAAGAAGAATTTTCTGAAAATTCTAAAAGTTGAAGATATATATATTACATTATTAATTTTCAATAATTTATGGAAATATATCAATTTTAGCATTTTAATGGTACTTTATAGTTTCTTTTCTATTTTACTCTAAAATATAATAACTTTACTATAAAATTGGATTTTTTCAATGACTTTTTTATAATAGCGTTAATCTATTGTAGAGTAAAATATAGAAGAATGTTATTTTCGTTCTGAAAATAAAATAAAAAGATAACATTTCTTTATATTTAACTTTATAACAGAGTAATTATATTATAATGTAAATTATTAAAAAAAAATATTTATATAACAAAATTATTCTGTTTTAAAGTAGAACATATAAAAAATTATAGAATACCATCGAAAAATGTCAATAATTTTTTTATTGGAAATGTCATTAGTTAAGTTTAGAAGGTAGGTCTCCAAAACCCAAAACTGACTCTTTTGTTTTTCTTTTTTTTTGTAGGTCCATGTACCCTTTCCTCTAGTAATGGTCTCTATTGGACCGGCCCAAAATTAACGCAAATAGAGTCGGTCCTATATGACTGGTGAACCCTTGAAAAGTAAACATTCCAAACTAGCCAAAACTCTCTTTCTTTGACCCGATCGAGAGAATCGAATCCAAAGTGCGATGGCGACAGAGGATGTGAACGAAGCCCTTACGGCGGCGGAAGTACCGGCAATAGAGACGACGGAGAAGCAGCCCCCTCACAAGCTCGAAAGAAAGTGGAGTTTCTGGTTCGATAACCAATCCAAACCTAAGCAAGGCGCCCCCTGGGGAGCCTCTCTTCGCAAAGCCTATACCTTCGACACCGTCGAAGATTTCTGGGGGTTTGTCTTCTCTCTTATTATTTTGTTAGCGATTTTATCTTGGATCTGGTGATTTTCTGTAAAGCTAGATCTTCTTTTTGCAGTTTGCACGAGACTATATTCATCCCTAGCAAATTGACGGCGAATGCAGAAATTCACATGTTCAAAGCTGGTGTTGAGCCCAAGTGGGAAGATCCTGAGTGTGCTAATGGCGGAAAGTGGACTTTTGTTGTTACCTCCAACAGGAAGCCTGCTTTAGACAAGGCTTGGCTTGAAACTGTACTCATCCTCTACCTTTTTCTCTTTCTTTTTTTTTTTTGTAGTTTAGACAATTTTACATCTGGCAGTGACATGTTTTCTCTGGCAGTTGATGGCTCTTGTCGGAGAGCAATTTGATGAGGCTGATGAGATTTGTGGTGTGGTTGCTAGTGTGCGCCCAAAGCAGGACAAGCTCTCCTTGTGGACAAGGACCAAATCTAATGAAGCTGTTCTGGTATGATGCATTGCCTTCTCACTATATACCTTTGTGTTTTCTTCTATTTGTTATCTGGTGCAAGTGTGCGCCCAAAGCAGGACAAGCTCTCATTGTTTGGTTATCTTGTTCCAATTTTTTTTTTTGTTTGCTTAGTGCTGGTGTAGGAAGAAGTATGCTTATACAATAGGTTAGCGTTGTTGAATAGACAACTATCTTGTTTCTTTATCGATTGAGATACTCCTTCTGATTTGAATTACCATTCAAGATTAATATTTTATATATATATATTGAAAGTATATGTTTGTTTAACGATATATCTATTAGGCTTGCTTTTTTATAGTTCGTTCGCAGTATAAACGTAGCTTGATTTATTAGTGGCCATCTCTTTAGAACTTGGCAGTAATGTAATATGTGGAAGTGTGGTTTACGAATCTGTCTGATGAATTACTACTTTGTTGTTTGTTATTGTAAATCCAGATGGGTATTGGGAAGAAGTGGAAGGATATACTTGATGTCGCTGACAAGATAACTTTCACTAACCATGTAACTTCACTTTCTCCACATTGTAGCTAATCATTCTTTTGTTCATCTTTATCTTCTCACATACCTTATGGTCCTTATCTAACATGTGGTCTACTTATATGCAGGATGATTCTAGAAGAACTCGGTTCACTGTCTGAAGAGAAATGACGCAAGGGTGGTGAGACCTGAGGAAGATGCAATATCGCTTTGTCTTGCATTATTCTGTCGGTTTACTCATAGCTGAGACCTTTAGGGAAACTCACTTTGAGGTGTAACTCTACAAAGTTTTATTTTCACTGGAAAGAGTTTCTTAATATTAAGTTCAGTTATTTCTTTTTGGAAGCATCAAATTTTGGAGACACACATTAAATTTGAATGTTTGATTTTTATGCTATTTTATATTTTCATTGTGACATTCCCAAAAATGACAAATGTTTAAGACCATCTCCAATGGTGCTTCATTTTTCACTTTTTGCTTCATTTTGAAGCAATTTTTACTCCAATGGTGTTTTATTACTTGCTTCAAAATGAAACAATGAACAGTACTGCTTCAAATTTGAAGCAATACTGTTCATTGCTTCATTTTTGAAGCTGAATTTTCTAAATTATAAATTGGTCCTTAACTTTTGTTTGTTCTTACTTTTTTTGTTAAAATAAAATAAGTTAATCAATATAACCCAATTAACTTTTTAATATTTATTTATTATATAAATTTATTTCATTTATGATATTAAATATTAAAAAAAACATATAATAAATGAAAGATAACATTAATTATTAATATAAAAGTGAAATACATGATTGATAACACCAAACTAAACATAAAATATTTACTACAACATAAAATGATACTTAATAATATGGTAAATCACTTCATGATCCATTAAAATTATTAAAATCTTGTATTGTTGTTCTTTATTATGTGTAATAATTTTATATGATAATGTTGAATCTATAACAATTATGTTGGATTATTGTTAAAACAAAATAGTTGGGTAAAATTAGCAAAGTATGAAAAAGTATAAGGTGTTATTAATAATTAATGATAAAAGAGAGAGAGAGAATATTTTTAAAATATTCTTTTTACAAAAAATAAATGAAGCAAATCATTGGAGAAGATGTGCTTCATTTCTTGCTTCATTTTGAATAAAGTGCAATTTTGAAGCAAAAAATAAATCCAACCATTGGAGATGCTCTAAGTTTCTAAGTTGTATGTTTTGAAAATATGGTTAATGCCACCACAAAACATAACACTCACCATATGATGTCAAAAAAAAAACACTCACCATATACAGTTGAGAAAAAAAAGACTCCAAAAAAAAAACACTCACCATATACAATTGATAAAAAAAAGACTCCAATATACAACAAAATGTTTCCGAGTGTTCTTTCATAGATAGTGTTCAAGGGATACAGGAACTTTGATGCCTATTGCCTCTAAAACGCATCTATTTTTATTTTTGGAACTAATTCGCGACGTTTCGTATTTTGGGCGGGAAAAAAATATTTTGGGTGGAAAAAAATATTTTGAACGGAAAAAATATTTGAGAAAATTGCTAGACTAATACAAAAAAGTTGGGTAATGACTAAACTAATACAAATCTTTTGAAAATGACTAGAATGTTTTTAGAACCCTAGTAAATTACAGTTTAAGACTTTTACAGTTTAGTTGTGATTAATTTTAATTTGAAAATCCACATCATTAGTAATCATACCACGTCACCGAATACGAAGGAATATCAAAAGACGATCGTCAACTTACACCTATCATGTCCCTGTTCTTGGAAATGATCGTTAGAATCGATCATGGTGCAAGGAGACGCACCAGTCAGGTCATGTGACCTAAACACAAGGGTATCATGGCCTGGAAGTAATGTTAAAGGCATCAGGAAGCTAAGATATAACTAAACCAAGAAGGAGACAAGTATAAAGGAGCTGTACAAAGTGTATGGCAGCTGGGCGATGCAGTGAGCAAGCTCGACCAGCTAGATGAAGTGTAGTGCAGCTCAGTGTAGCTCACTGAAGTGTGTGTCAGCTCCCTGAGCTGGATGGGCTAGCTCACCCAGCTAGATCAGCTGGGGATCAGCTCAACTCAGCTGAACTGAGTGATCAAGTCTTGGGCAGTTGGGCCAGGTCCGGACAGTGGTCAGACCATGTGGACCACCCGGGGGTGCCGGTGGGCCGGTGGGCACTTGGGATCAGACCAGGGGCTTGGGCAACCAGCTAGGACTTGTTTGTGACATGTCTAGAGGCAGTTAGGGCTGTCAGGGACGTCTGGTAACTGCCATAGGCGAACAGGTGTGATCTGGACCATTGATTAAATCAATGGCCAGAAATGATACCGAAAGGGTGCAACCTTTGGAAAGGTGACCATTCCTTTTCTATAAATACAAGGGCAAGTCCGTGCCTTTGCAGGCACGCCATGGTTTCATTCTTTTTCCTGAAACACAAAGAAAAACAAAGAAAAACAGAGAGATGGTCGGATTACACAATCCAAGACCAAGAGAGGCTTGAAGGCAGAAAAGAGGCAGTTTTGATGGCAATCAAGAGGGGAGTTGAGAACGACCCTCTGGTGTGTTCTGATTATGGTTTGCCACGCCATAGGCTTCCTATACATCGTTATTACACATCCAAATGGCCAGGGAAGAAGAGAGATGACCGGATTCACTCTCAAAGTCCAAGAGCAGCCTTAAGGGCAGTGGTGTGTAGAAAGGCAGTTTCATGGACACTGAAGTGAGAAGTGATGGACGTCCCTTGGATGGTGTTTGATCATGGATGAACACACCCTAGGCTTCCTCTGTGTCTTAGGGACACACGCAAATGGTCAGAAGAGAATGGAGAAGGCCGGACTTCACTCCCAATGGCATGAACAGCCTTGAAGGCAGATGCAGTGCAGAAATTGTTTTCATGGAAGTTCCATGGAAGGGATGATGGGTGCGACCCATGAATGGATATTATCAATACTGAAAGTATGTGATAAGACCTGATTAAGACAATTGCAAGAGGCACAAGGCCGGACCTGATCAGGGAAGCACAAGATCTAGCAAGATCAAGCATGAGGTAAACATGTGTTGATTACTTATGTTTATGTTTATGTCTATGTTGTGTCTCTTGGGGTGAGATCAAGGCCAAGCATGGCACGCCCCTTGAGGAATGTATATTGTGATGTGTCTTTGGAATCCAAGACCCTGGAGAAAGGGGCGGATCATAAGAGCAACAATAATCAGGTTCAGTGGGACATGGTTCCATGGCCGGTTAGGTTTTGTGTGAAGACTCATCAGTTCTGAGTCATGTGGGGTGGTTGGTTGATTGACTCAGGAACTGGTGGGCATTATTAATCCTATTCTATGTTGTTTATACATGGAGATACTGAATCACAGATGGGCCGGTTCAGAGAAATCTCTCCATGGCCTTGGTTGGGCAGGTAAGTGGAGATCTGATAGTTCCTGAAGGAATTGTTAGGATCTGAATTCAAATATCTCTTAATGGGTATTTATCATGAATTATCATGGTGAAAGATTAGTTTTATCTCATTGATTTAGAGGTGGTCAGTTATGGCCATATGGGCTGTTCATGGGTGAGATCAGTATGATCGAGGCCAGTTCTGAGAAATCTGACTTGACCATTCTCTTAGTTATGAATTATCATGAATTTTAATTAGTTTTTGGAGCATGTTTGCTTGAGGTTGATTTTGCAGCTGAAGACTTCCCAAAAGTACTTGGTTTTTGGAGCATGTTTGCTTGAGGTTGATTTTGCAGCTGAAGACTTCCCAAAAGTATTTGGTTTGTGGGGATGGTTGGTTGAATGACTAAGTACCTAAGGGGAGAGTTTATACAGGTATAATGGGGAGTTGGACGAGTGGATGGGGAGCTAGGAAAAGCTATCTCGCAGCTCGATCAGCTGGAAGAGAGTTGGGAACCTCAAGTGAAGTGGTTCAGCTCAGCTAGCTGGATGAGCTAGTTAAACAACTAAGTCAGCTGATACAATGAGCTATCAAGCTCCGTGGATGTGGCAAAGGTATGATCTAACAATGTTGCTTAGATCTAGATGGAATGTTAGGGGAATGGAACCTCGATTATTGTACGACTTGGATTAGGTTGAGGATCAACCTTGGAGCTGGTAGTAGTTGTGTCTACTGATCATGGCTAAGGTGATTCGACCTGACAAGTGTTAGATTGGTTTTAGACCAATGGTTAAATAGAGAATATTTTGCTGTGCATAAGTTGAAAGGATCTAAGCTAGGGAATGACTAAGAGAGTCTTAAGCTAAGGTCTAAGATAGACTTCACCCTTAGGCGAAAGTATAGATAAAACACGAAAAATTGAGAGGTTCGGTCAGGGTATGGACCGAGCGACGTGAGGCATCGACCGCGGCCTAGTCGGCCGGGTTCGGGTCTTACAACACCTCTTCTCGTTAAAGCGGATTCTCTGAAACAATCTCCGTTATCGTCTTCTCTAGTATCCGTAAGCGTCTTCTCTGAAATCGCGTGTCCGGAAGCTTCTTCTTCAGATTGGTTGTCTCCTCAAATCTACGTAATCGTATTCTTTGGTATATTTCAAGGCTTTGCTCTGAGTTTTTCGAGTATTTGAGTGAGTTAGATATATGTTTTGTCTGAGTTTGAGTTAGTAATCGTGACGGCTGATTTAGGATCCTTAACGACTGATTTATAGAAGGTAATTGTGACTGATTTAGTATTCGCTGTGGCTGATTTATTTATGTAATAATGACTGAGTTATTTTTTATGACTTGTTTATTTTATGCCTTTCTTCTGATTTATCATTGATAAGTTATATATGTCTTTTTTGATCAGATGGATGTTTCCGAAGATCTAGCAAGGGATTACCCTCCAAGACTTTACCCTGAAAGAGCTTCTATTCTTGAAAATAAACTCATTAATACGAATAGCCGTTTTGGAGAAATCCCTAAACTTATAGACTGAATTGGAAAAGAGGTGTGGGATAATCTGAAGAGGTATCCTGTTGGATTGATTGCTAGACTGGTTGAGAGCAAATTAGTGTGGTCTGGCAAGACCGTACATTATCTACTTTGTAGACAGATGCGAGTCTATAACAAGGAGATTTGGTCTGTCGTTGTTGATCAAACTATCAGGTTAAGCTTAATAGAATTTGGTGAGATCACGGGTTTAAACACAGATCCACTGCCAGAAGAAAGTTTTGAACCTGATCCAGAGAACCACAAAGCGTTGTGGGAGTTGTTGAATGTGCCGCTTGGGTACGGACCCACGTTTGATGAACTTGTAGACGCTTTAACGTTGTGTCAAACCTGGAGTGCTGATAAGCGGAAATGGTTTGGGCTGTTGTTTCTTCAAGCCGTGGGACTTTATGGCTTGCATCATAATAGTAGAATACATTTTGAAAGTGCAAAAAGAGTATTTGATGATGACGCCATGATGACTTATCCTTGGGGTTGGGTTGCCTATGAATTTCTTGTTGATTCTGTCAAGTTGTTGAATCCACAAGGAGGATCGTACACCCTTAGCGGCTTCAAGGACGTGTTATTGGTTTGGGCGTACGAATCTGTCACAGTGTTCGGAGAGCTTTTTGGCAAAGTAGTGAGACCAGGCGGAATTCTGCTTTTGCGATGGGGTGGAAGTCGTACTCGTGCAAGTATTGCTACTACAATAGCTAAGGAGATTAATAATCATGAAACGGTAAGGTTTAAATCAGACCTATGAATCCTGTAATATAATGTCTGAGTTATTGGATTATTTTATGGTTGAGTTGTTAGTTTTAATGACTGATTTATGTTTTTGTGTTGTAGGTGCGTGTGAGGAAAATGGTGATGAAGGAGGGTCTAGAAGAGCTGTTTCCTCAGTGGAAGGATGAAGCAGCTGACCCACAACTTGATAACCTAATTAAAGATATACATGCAGATAGGTTTGTTAGAGATTTTTATGTGCAATCGAATGAGAACAACAACAAAACGAAGGCTGGAGTTTCGTCAGAGGCTGAGCCACCCTCAAAGAAGCAGAAGAAAGATAAGAAACAGAAGGAGGTGAAAATCAATGAGGTTGAAACTGCTGCTGTAGAGGTGAAGGAGAGTGCAAAGGAGAAGGGTTGTAGCGAAGATGTTCTGATGAACATAGTTGCTAATCTCAAGAATTTGGACCGAAAATTTGACTCGAGATTAACACAATACGACACCAAGTTTGGCGATTTTTCCCGAGGCCTTTTGGATACCATTGGAGATACAGTGAAAGCTACAGTTGAAGAGCGTCTGAGAGTTTTGGGGTTTGTAGAAAGTGCCCAAAACGTGAGGGTCTCAGAAGACAGCGGTAGTCAAATTGAACCGGAGTTTATTGGAAGTCAACCTGCACTCCCTGTGACGGTCAACCAACCACAAAAAACCCCTGATAAAGGCCAATCTGTCAAGAATCTGGCAGATGATATTGCTAAAGCTGATGCGAAAGGTATGGGAGCAAAGTTGAATTCGAAGGTTGTCAGGGATAAGGCTGCTGGGGTGAAAAAGAACTTGGATTCGGCATTTGGTAATGCCGATGCAACAAACGCTGATTTGGTCTCTGATTCTCCTGGTAAGGAACCACCACTCGGACGTGGTGGCAGGGGCAAAGGGGCAAGAAATAACATAGCGGCTGAGTTGAAGAAGAAGCAGAAGCAAGAAGAAAATGAGTTGAAGAGGAAGAAGAAGCAAGAAGAGACTGAGTTAAAGAAGAAGAAGAAGAAGCAAGAAGAGTCTGAGTTAAGGAAGAAAGAAGCGGCTGAGTTAAAGAAGAAAAAGCAGCAAGAAGAGGCTGAGTTAAATAAGGAAAATCAGCAAGAAGAAGCTGACTTAAAGAAGGCTATTCCTACTTCAAAAAGGAGCCGCAGTGGTAAAATAAGAATACCCATTCCGACTAAGAAAAGTGAGGCGAAAACAGACGAACTGTTGCCAGAATCTGATGTGGAAGAAGATGAAAGGAAAAGGTGTGGGAGAATAAAGGAGTATCGGCTGAAAGCTGTTCAATTATCTCCACAAGGGTCTCAAAGGAGTGAGGAATATGGTCCTTCTGTACCATTTCCCCACATCGGAGACAATGTAACGACGTGCATGAGAGAGGGTTTTGAACCTTCACATGCAATATATGATCCCCTAGGACCTGTTGATCCGGCTAAAAGGGATAATCTTTTGGAACACCTAAAGCCACACGAGTAAGGACTTTTGCACCATTTCGTTGATTTTAGCTGATAAAAAGATTTTGCAGAGACTGAGTTGTGTTAAATTATCAGGGAAATTCGACATGGAGAAGCTCACGAGGATATTGAGTTCTACAGAATCCTCATCACTCCAAGACCTTGGCCCAACAAACAATATGGATGGCTGACTCAAAATGTAAGTATACAGCTGAGTTATATTTACTTTACGGTTAAGTTATAAGTATGGTACAGCTGAGTTATATATTATCTGTGCAGCATATTGCTGCGTATATTAGAGTCCTCATTCAAAGGTCCAAAAAAGATCCCAGCCCATTCTGGTCCAAGCGCATTACCTTTATAGACTCTTGGTTCCTTGAATTATGGGTTCACGATTATACGCAGTTCCAAGTCAAACCGGATATGGTCAAATTCAAAGGAAGTGGTTACGAGAGGTTAGTAAACGGTTTGATCCCCACCGACATTCAGACAAAGTTGCAGTGGTTTACAGAAGTATATCACTTGTACGGAGTGCTTAATACTGACAGCGATCATTGGGTGGGGTTTCACGTGGATCTGCATAAAGAGAAGATTGATTGCTATGATTTAATAGTTGGAGATGTAACACCCGAAAGTGAGCTGAGAATGCTAAATTTCTTTAGGCCGCTTACTCTTATGATCCCTGAGATGCTGGATGTCCTTATTCCTGCTAATATCCGAGTCCCTACCAAGAAGGAGTTTGGATTCAGACGAAGAACAAGAGATATTGTTCCACAAAACGACCTGAGAGGCGACTGTGGAGTGTATGCATTGAAGTTCGTCGAGTGTCTAGCGCTTGGTGTAGCTTTTGATGGGATATCGGATGAAAATATTCAAGGTCTGAGAATGAAGATGGCAGTAGATGTCTTCGATGAAGGAAGTTGTAGTTTGGTAGGGTCGTTTGGCGATGAATGAAGATGAGTTTATCGTTTGTTTTGTATGACTCATGGCTAGATATTTTGTATTTGCTTTAAAGTTATGATTTGTTTATCGTAACTAAGCTACCTTGTTTAAATTACGCAGTCGTTACGTTAGATATAACTCAGCCAAACCTCAAACGATACCCTAAGATAGGAAAATATTTAATAAGTCAGCCGCGTCATCTTCATAAAGCACCTGTTAAGGTAGATAAAAGTCAGCCATACCTCAAACATACCCTGAATTAAAATTATTGATATGTTTATACTTCAAAATGTTATATTGAAAGTCCAACTCTAAATTTGAAGTGAATATATAATCAACTGAACGTCTCTTCTTTATTGAATTTACGTGTTTAGAATCGATCATGATCTTGAGGTATATGTTGTCTTACAATTACTTGAAACCTTACATGTAGATATAGAGTGTGATCATAATACAGCTCTCATAAACTATATACAACGCATTTTAAGACTAAATTTATATTATTTGTTATTTTTATCACACCATTATTCCAAATTCTAAACATAAATCCCTAAATAAACAAACCTAAACTCTAAATACTAAACCCTAAACCCTAAATCTCAAATAGTAAATCAGCCGTAATAGGTTATATAACTCGGCCGCCACGTTTGATAAATGTTGTCGTTTGGCGGGAACCATGGATGTTGGATGAGTAATATAATGTTATCAACTATTCTGTCATGTTTTAAGACTCTAATACTATGTCTTATGTAACCCACATTATGTTTAATCTACATTATGTTTTAATTATACCTTATGTTTTTTTTTAGTTATAACTCAGCCATACTGGAAAATAGAAATCAGCCGTCACTATAGATATAACTCAGCCAAACCTGAAACCATACCCTAAATGGAATATTTTCTAGTTCGGTTATAACTCAACCATAAATGGAATAACTTAGCCGAAACATAAGTCAGAAAATTCAACAAATATTATATAATTAGGGAAGATTATATTTGGATAACAATTCGTGTTCTTGATTTGACTGGCTGTACAAGTTAATAATGGCGAATCAAGGGTGTTGAATATTCGTCTGCACGCTGATATCGAGACCTTTACATTATCGAGACGATATAATATTACTCCCTCTGTACCATTTTAAGTGATGTTTAAGCATTTTTATTTTGTTCCATTATAAGTGATGTTCTCACATTTCTAGATAAAATTTAATGTCAATTGAAACTTTCAACCAATTACAAAATACTACATGTTTTTCTTATTGGTTAGACTGATTTTATTTAATGTAATTTTATGTAACCAAGATAAATTGCATAGAAATTTATATTTTCTTAATCTTTGTGTAGAAACCTTAAACACCACTTAAAATGGTACAGAGGGAGTAATATTTTTTAGTTTTATTATAACTCAGCTTCAACGTTTATTAGAACTCAGCCACAACATTTAATACCTCAGACATCATATAAAATATTTTCCTTCTTGATATCATACAATATAAGTCAGCCAAACTTAATTATTAGACGTTTCGTGTTCTTGATTTGACTGGGCTGCACAAGTTAATAATGACGCGCATTAAGGGTGTGGAATATTCGTCTGCATGCTTATATCGAGACATTTACATTATCGAGACGATATAACTATATTTTCCCTATTTAAGTTTTATTATAACTCAGCCTCAACGTTTAGTCAGACTTTGTTTTTTATGATACTCAGCCGTAAGTAATTAATAACTCAGCCTATATAAACCATTACTTATGCATACAAACCATAACTCAGCCTTTAGAAATGTAACTCAGCTTTAATAAACCATAACCAACATTACATTATCATTTCCCACATAATGACATGACATAGCAAATAACAAAAAAAAGAGATAACCTACTGTATTATTTATGAAAATTTTCTTTCTTTTGGGTCTTCTCTAGAAGCACACTGAACAGACACGCTGAGTTATGGTTTGTATGCATAAGTAATAGTTTATAACGCAGCCATAAGTAATGATATTCTCAAAATAATTAATTATGGTGTTTGAAAAACACGCCTGGCATAATCGAGACAATTATTATGCATGAAAAAAATTAATGGCGGCTATGAAAATATCGATAACTAATTATTAGGTTTTTGGTAATCGAGACATATATATATTTTTAGGTTTTTGGTAATCGAGACAATTATCAACTTCTAAAGCAGATTTCAAACGGTTTGTTCTTCTACTAATTCAAAATAACCCAGCCGTTAAAAAAGGTAACTCAGCCTTAGTAAACAATAACTCAGTCCAGGTTAACACTAACTCAGCCATTACGCATATCAATCGTAGAGATGCTTTCCAAAGGACATGGAAAACAACATCCCGGCAATAAGTATTAACTATTAAAATCAACAACCCAGTCGTAAGAAAAACATGAAAATCAACAAATCAGCCGTAATACAAAAACATTAAAACCATAAACTAAGCCGTAATACAAAAACATGAAAATCCCTACAACACTTGCCTACATCGGACAAGTTTTCGCATTATGACCACTCTGTCTACATCGAGAACATGCGTGCTCTTTCCTAGGACGTTTGTTTGCTAGTCCAACTTCTAAAGCAGATTTCATCCTATTTTTCTTTGGTGTGCCTGGTGGTTGACGTACAGTCGGGGGCAAGCAGGGTTGGTTAGCCACGACTTCTGGAATATATTGCGCTGAATCAACCGGCATGACCGATTCAGTGTATGCGCTAACCAAATAATTGCTGGTATAGTAAGGACTGCACAGGGATATACGAGAAACATTCATGTACTCCGCCGCTGCGATTGCGTGTACACATGGTAATTTCTCGAGTTCGAAACGGCGACATGTGCACTTTCGCTCTACCAAATTAACAACATGCAAAGACTCGCCGGAAGATCCATATTTAACTTCAGTGTGATGATCATCAATCCTCTGTACTGTCAAATCTCTGGCGGCAGTTACACGACCCTATTAAAAAAATATAATTAATGTGAAACGACTGACTTAGTACATATAAAGGGCTGACTTAAGATCTGTAAAGACTGACTTATGAATTTAAAGGCTGACTAATTCTTTTAAAGGCTTACTTACATGTAGTAGTTTCTCCACACCACGAGTAAGCGTGGTTCGCTGCGATCTGGCATCCTCTCTCCATTCAGCAAACCATCTGGTCATCATAACCCGTATCAATTCTAATATTCGAACAATGTTAAGACCTCTAGCATTCGACAATGCTCTGTTCATTGATTCCGCTATGTTCGTAGTCATCAAATTGTACCTCTCGCTCGGGAAATGAACACGCGTCCACAGTCGGACTTCAGCCCTTTGGAGGTAGCCGTGGATTGCTGGATTAATCGCTTCAATCTCCTCGAAAATCTGAGTAAACTCAGACATCCTAAAACATCTCGCCGCTTTCTTCACCAGACGAAATGCATCTTTTCCTTTGTAGCGTCCCAGTATATTCTTATATAGATGGTACGTGAAAATTCCACGAGAAGCAAGCGGATACACATTTGTAATTGCTTTCCCAATCGAGTTATGCCTATCCGAAATTATCGCAAGACCCTCGTCGTCAGGAATCAAAAGTTTTAGTTGCCTAAAAACCCAATGCCAGGAATCATCATTTTCAATGTCGACTACTGCGAAGGCTATTGAAAATATCTGAAAGTTACCATCCTGAGCCAGTGCCGTGAGAAGCGTTCCTTTGTATCTACCATTAAGAAACGTACCGTCGACAACCACAACTTTGCGCATGAAAGGAAACTCATTTACGCTCGCACCAAACGCAAGAAACACATACATGAATTTTCCATTCTCATTGATTTGAAGACGCGCAACTGTACTCGGATTTTCCCTTATTAGCATGTATAAGTAAGAAGGCAAGCGTTCAAACCCACTCTCAGGTGTTCCCTGATCGATTTCCCTTGCAAATTTCAGCGTCCGGTAGGATTTCCAATACTCCATCTGTTCACATGAAAAACGATACACATAACTCAGCCACATCATACAATTAAGTCAGTCACAACGTAAAACTAATTCAACACTATTTTAATATAACTCGGCCGCGTTGTGTAAATATATCAGCCGCTACGAAACACATATTACTCAGCTGTTTCGTAAACATAACTCAGTTACACCAAAGTAATTACCTTTACACCAAACTGCTTAGTGATAGCTATGCCAACACTCGTAGGGTGAACGGCCGGACCAACGTCGCCGAGAAAGTTCTTGTACAACTCTCCTAGAATATCTGGTGTTGCATGTCGACATCGATTAGAACGCTCAGTTGTAGGGAATGTATGTTTCGATTGGTAAATACAAACATAGAACGCCGGGGATTCCCCTTTGGTAGAAGCACGAACCCTCCAGATACATCCATCAATCCGACACTTAACAATGAATAATGTTCGGGTTGATATGTCCAACACTTCACTCTCTTTAGACCCGCTCATCGAGATATATCTTCTTGGGAGGTAGCGTTGGTGACTCTTGGTCTTCTGAAGGATACTCACCGTATGAGCTGAAGTTATCATCTTCAGATGACGCACCGTCCGAGTCGTTGAACATATCAAATTCATCATCTTCTTCGTTTTCTTTGCCAGTTTCATCTTTTCCACCTACGTTCTGATTTTCTCCTTCCACAATACTAGAGCAATCAATCTCATTGTCCTCTTCTTTCTTCTCCGAACTGCAACCTTCGTAACTCTCACTGTAATTATCGTCTCTGGACTCAACTTCTGATGCTTCTACTTCTGACGCTTCTACTTCTGAGCTAAAACTGAAGTTTGTTTTAGTCTTCTCTCTTGCTCTGTCATCCTTGTTCTCCGTAATCTCAACACAAAGACGTAGTTGTTCGATTTTCTTTAGGGTTACAAAACTCTTCAACTGGCGAGTATTGGACACGTGCACTGGTGGAGTGTCATGCGCCATTGTTTTCAATGATTTATTCGAGAACATGTAGCTTAGCTGAATATGATCACTCATTTCCAATCCGTAATCATCGAGAACAGACTTTGCGAAAACTTCATATGTAGAGTCCTCATCTAAATGGAGAACTCTACACCCTCTACTATAAGCGTTGAAAACAAATTTGTTTTTCTTAACCCAGTTACCGGAAACAATAATAACCAGATCCATAACCAACTGAGAGAGATGAAGAAAATAAATAACGGGTATGAAAGGGAGGAATATGAACAGGCTGACTAAAACCTGGTTTTGAAGTTCTTTCGATACTGATGACATGGCAAATCCGAATTGATGACATGGCAGCTGACATGGAAAATTGGTTTTTCAGCCACCAAAAGAATATATAACTCAGACACCCTAAGTCAGTCCTCATGTACTGAGTAAGTCTGCCGAAACGTGGATACTAGTTCAGTAATTAATCTTTTTCGATAAGTCAGCTGTAAATAGGATGAAATTTAACAATTCAGCCGTAAAACAATGTTATTCTAGTAATTAATCTTTCGCTAATAACTCAGCCGTAATAAAACTGAGTTTCCTGTTAAACTATCCAGTTTCGGCTGATTTATATAACTCAGCCGTCAAATATCCCATAACCCAGCCATTCGGTGTTCATTAACTCAGCCGTGTCTTTACTACGATTCAACCAAATTTTCCAGAATTCAACCCATCGATGGTTAAGTCAGCCATAACGTCTGTACGTAAGTCAGCCGTCGTCCAATAACTCAACCAGATTCATATAACTCAACCCTTACGCGTGGTTTACTTATCGTCTTAAATCAGCCTTTTTACTAAGTCAACCATTTTCTATAATTCAGCCGTAACTTATACGTATACCAGCCGTAACGGAAGACGTATTCTTTTACGGCTGACTTAATGAAAACACAGACGCGTATTCCTACGTGTCGCCGGATTTTTGCTTACGTGGCGTTAAAAAGTAATGGCATTCTCGTAAATACGTTTTTCTCATAACGTGGAGAAAGGGCACGCTTGGCATTTAAAAAATCCCAGTAATAAAAAAAAGATTTGTATGGTTCTGGTCATAAGTCCTAAAATATATAATATCTGAGCAAACTTCCCAAAATAATTTGGGCGGGTAAAAATCATTTATTTAGCTCTGAGCACAATATTAAAAATTAATATCTTCTTAGATTTGAACTTCAGACCCTAAACTATAGAATTATAAAGTTATAAAAATTATAAAGTTTATCTTTTGAACACAATATTAAAACTTTAATCTTCTCTTAAATTTGAACCTCAAACTCTAAACTATAGAACTATAAAATTATAAAAATTATAAACTCGGTCGTAACATTTTCATAACTCAGCCGTAACGTATGCATAATTCAACTATAAAATATGCATAACTCAGGCGTAATGTATCTCAATGGTATAAGCCTGCCGTAACGTTCCTATAACTCAGCCGTCGAGTGTAATTTGTTTCGCGATGTTTCGTATTTTGGTTGAGGAAAAAAATATTTGGGCAGGAACGAATGATTTCCGTCATCTCTTAACTTCTTCATCTCTCTTTTTGAGTCTTTCTTCTTCTACAAGATGAAGAACAGAACAACAGGGAAAGACCCAGCCGACCTGTCCAAGGCATGCTCCTAGCTTCTAGGGACATTAATCCAAAGCTCTGAGTCTTTCTCCGCCGCCAGGCGCCAGAGGAACGAATCCAATGAAATAGGAAGCAACATTATGTCGGTCTGTCATACATGACACTGGAGGAGATTTAACCAAATTTTCAATTTTTTAATTCTATATATTTTTGACCTAATTGCGGAAACAATAATTATCAAATCTCAGAGAAAAAATGAAGAATAAGATGAAGAAGATAGATAAAGAAGATGAAGAAAACATAAACCCTTATTTTACTGTTGTAACATTAGTGATGACATGGCAAATTCGAGTAGATGACATGGCTGATGACATGGAAAAATAGGTTACTCAGCCGTCAAACGAATATATAACTCAGCCTTGATAAATCAGTCATCATGTAAAATGTAAACGAGCCGCAACGTGAATACTATTCTAGTAATAATAATTTTTTAATAAATCCGCCGTAATTAAGATGAAAAACCATAAATCAGCTGTATCGTCAAATAAATCAGCCGTCAAACGGATGCTATTCTATTAATTAATCTTTCGCTAATAAGCCAGCCGTAACTAAGCTGAGTTTAGTGTTACTTCATCCAATTACGGTTGATTAAATATAACTCAGCCGTAACGTCCTCCTAAAACTCAGCCGCATATTTAATAACTCAGCCAATCGATGTTTGTTAACTTAGCCGGAGATACTTAACTCAGCCGTGCCTTAACTACAACTCAGCCGAATTTTCCAGAAATCACATCGCCGATGTATAACTCAGTCGTAACGCGTGTACTTAACTCAGCCGTTATCGCATAAATCAGCCTGATTTTTGTAAATCAGCCGCAATATGCGGCTGGCTTATCTATTTAACTCAGCAGTTTTCCCTTAATTCAGCCGCGTTCTTTAATTCAGCCGCAACGTAACACTAACTCAGCCGTAACGACGCATGTTGCGCTTTACGGTTGACTTAATGAAAACACGGAAGCGAATTCCTACGTGGCGTGGGTTTTTAGCTTACGTGGCACTAAAAAGTAATGGCATTCTTGTAAATATGTTTTCTCATAACGTGAGAAAATGGCCCGCTTGGGATTTAAAAAAGTCAGTAATAAAAAAAAATTGTATGTTTCTAGTCATTTCTTATATAATATGTAATAGTTGAGTAAATTTTCCTATTTTATTTGAGAAAATTACTAGAATGTTATGAAAAAGTTAGTTTATTACTAGACTATTATACATCTTTTTAAAATTACTAGATTATTATACATGCCTATAGTAAATTACAATTAAAGCCCTTAGTTAGTTTTTTTAAAATTGAGATTATTTATAATTAAAAATAATTAAGAAAATACACATCATTAATAATTAATCCACATCATTAATATCCCTTCCATATCACTAATAATCATAAACCATAGAATAATCAAACGACATTTTACGTCAACCTCACAGAAATCATGTTTTTCGAGTAAACCCTAACCACTTTCGAAATCGTTTTCTCCGCAACTTTTCTCCGCAAGCGTATTCTCTTAAATCGACTCCACAAGCGTCTTCTCTCAAATCTTTGTCTCTTCGATTCTTAATCATCTTCTCTGGTATGTTTCACCGCTTTACTTAGAGTTTTTCGGGTCTGAAATCGTCGTCGACGCGTTTCTATGAAATCTTCTTCACTACAATAGCCCGAAATCATATTCTTTGCTGGGTTTTTCGAGTTTACAGCTGAGTTTTTATTTATGTTGTGGCTGAGTTACTTTTCTTTTACGGCTGGTTTATATATGCTGTTGTGGCTGAGTTACTTCACGCCAATCTCCGAAAATCTAACTATAAGAAGTGTGCATTCCAAAGAGAAAGACAAATACATTCCAAAAAATACCCAAGTTGGCAATTGTGGGTGTATTAATTTAAGTTTGTTTGTGATCTGATACCCATATTTGGTTAATCTAATTTTTTTTCCAGATCTTAGTGAAAGAGAAAATTGAACAAGAAGAGAATGGAAGAGACATAAAGAAGTGACGAATTCAGCAGAGACGACACAGATGAGTTCAATGAAGCTTGGAGACATGGAGGAGTTATCACCGGAATGGTGCAGAAAATCTCTATTTTTTTTGTTTTCTATGTAAGAAACATAACTCACCCATGTATTTTGTATTTGACTTATGCTATGTTTACACAACTCAGCCGTGTCGTTTATATATCTCAGCAGTGTTGTTTAGATAACTCAGCCATACCCCAAACATACTCTAAAATCAGAAAATGTTTATATAACGCAGCCGTATCGTTTATATATCTCAGCCGTGTCGTTTATATAAGTCAGCCATACCCCAAACATACCCTAAAATCAGAAAATGTTTATATAACTCAGCCGTGTCGTTTAGATAAACGTCACGGCTGAGATATATAAATGACACGGCTGATTTATATAACTCAGCCATACCCCAAACATACCCTAAAATCATAAAACTGAATTCAAATACTTTAAAAAATTATATTTAAGATCATCTTATCAATATCAAGTGAATATAAATCAACTGAATGTATATAGTTTCTTGAATATTCAAGTTGAGACTTTAAGTTGATCTTAAGATATATGTTCTCTTACAGTGCCTTATACAATTTTTACTAACAAGACTCTAATTTTAATCTTTAAAACCTCAAATCCTAAACTATAGAATTATAAAGATAAAAATTATAAATTTTATTTTTGAACATTAAATCTGATATATTTATTATTTAAAGTTTAAGGTTAGATTTAAAGTTTAGGTTTATATAGTTTAGGTTTATAGTTTAGGGTTTAGGGTTTAGTGATTAAACTCAAATTTTAATCATTATTAAAAAAATAATCTTTAATTTTTAAATTCCATTTAAAATTTTTATTTGAACACGTAACTAAGTTCAAGCAATTTTTAAAACAAATTGAAAAGAACTAAAATTACAATTTATATTGTTTTTTTTCATGATCATTGATTGATTTTAATCTAAGGGTTCAAAATTATCTTTTTGTCTATCCCCACCCTTTTTTTTATCATTGGTTAATCTTTCTTTTTCAAGGATCACAATTGATGGTCATCATTAAATGAAATCCAGAGGCCAAAAATCATTTTCTCATTTTCTTACAATTATAGGGACTTAGCCACTTCATCTCTCTCTCTCTCTCTCTCTCTCTCTCTCTCTCTCTCTCTCTCTCTCTCTCTCTCTCTCTCTAACTCTTTCTTTTTCTGAAAAACGATGAATCCGATGAGAAAAGGAGCAAGAAAATGTTTGATCACCATACGTGACACTAAGGAGAGAAATCTTCTTCTTTAACAGACCACGATCGAAGATACAACCATGGCGATAAATCTGTCCCAGAATTTTGATCTTTTAAAATATATATTGTTTATGCATCATATTTTTCTCTTGATTCCTAATCTATATACTCATATTTTTAGTTTCTCTTTTAGTTTATATATTCAATTTAAGTTTGGATGATGAATCTTGAGCCTGCTAAAAGTTTTTTTGGTCGAATTGGTTATAACAAAGCCGTATTGCAACCATAACTCAGTATTTGATTATAACAAAGTTGTATTGTAACCATAACTCAGCCATAACGTATGCATAACTCAACCGTAATTTGATTATAACTCAGTCGTAACGTATGCATAACTCCGCCATAAAGTATGCATAACTCAACCATAATGTACATATAACTCAGCCATCAAGTGTAATTTGTTTTGCGACGTTTCATATTCTGGGCGGGAAAAAATATTTTGGGCGGGAAAAAGTAATTCCTTTAACTCTGACCACAATATTAAAACTTTAATATCTTCTTAGATTTGAACCTCAAACCCTAAACTATAGAATTATAAAATTATAAAGTTTATCTTTTGAACACAATATTAAAACTTTAATATTTTCTTTAATTTGAACCTCAAACCCTAAACTATAGAACTATAAAATTATAAAAAATTATAAACTCAGTCGTAACGTATGCATAACTCAGCCGTAAAGTATGCATAGTGATATACCATGGATTTTACCCGTTTTTAACCATGGTATACTAGTGTTTTACTATATATTTAATCTGTTTTCTAGCCTGTTAGGTATGTTTTCAGGTTCATGAGCATTTTGTGAGAAAGTGATGTTTTTGGAGCATTTTGGAGTACAAGAGATGATACACCCGAGTTGACCATTCAAGACTAAGTCGGAAGTCAACATTGCGATTACAATCGATCGATACTCATCCTGAGTTGTCGATCGATGTAGCTGAGAAGATCCGCGTACTAGAAGATTATAATCGATCGATACACATTCAGTGCTGTCGATCGATATCGAGGACGAAATGGTTTAGCCGACTACTTCACCAAGACTTCACCAAATTACGAGATTGCCCCTGACGAGTTTTTAACCTAATGGAAATGCTTAAATACTCCTGCTAAGTAATTTTGACGGCAAGTTTTGAAAACCCTTTGAAGCTTGAAGCTTTTCACAACCAAACCAAAGAGTGTGAGAGAGAGACTAGAGTTTTATTTGTTTGAGAGAGATTGGAGAGATTTCTCATCTCCTTTTGTATTTCTACTTTGTTCTATCTATGCAATTCTTTCATCTATCTATTGTTATGAATTGTCTAGCTATGTCTGAGTAGTCTACTTGTTAGATCTAGGGTTTAAATAGGTTTGTTGGATTAGCCCCAAACTATAATTGCTAAGTTGTGATACTCATCAGATGGATTGTACCCTATGCTTGTTTTAGAGTAGCTAACTAGAACATAGATCACTAGGATCTTAGATTATCTTGAATTATCCATTTGAGCGATGCCTGTTTCCCGTTGAGAAGAACGACAGTTCTTCCTTGAGACCTCGCGGTCATATTCGGTTCGCGCCTAGGCAGATCTAGAAGCCGTCGATCGATACCCTACTGGTAAATCGATCGGCGCCGCGAAAGGTGTATCGCTCGATATCTCAAAAGGATATCGACCGACTCTTTTTCTGTGTCATCATGCGAAAGATGTGGCCAGAGATCTAGATATTTTAACCAGTGATTCATTCACATATGTTAAGCGGCTGAGATCTATAGTATCATGCAAGTAACTTGTTAAAGCATTTATAGAGATTATAATCTCCATTCCTGAATAGAAACCCTATGTCTAGCACTCTTTATCCCATTTAAACAACCCTTCATATTGTTAGTTAGAGCAACTGCCTTGCTCATTTTAGGAATTGTTATTTTCATTTCTATCATATAAACCAACCTTGCCTAGGATTGATTAGTAGATTTTATATAATTGGTTCCCTAGCTCCTTGTGATTCGATCCCTAAGTACTACAGCTGTACCTCTTATTTGAGAGAGTAAGCTCTACTGGGTAATTTGAGCACTATCAAATTTGGCGCCGTTGCCGGGGAGCTTTGATCGCCATTAGATTTTATCTTATTAATCTTAGGTTTTTCTTTTACCCCCTTTCTTATTTAAATTTTTTTTTCTGTCTTTTCAGGTACATGCCCAGGAGTACCAGAAGCAGCAGGGGAAATCAACTATTATTCTCAGAGGATCCTGCACACTTGGAACGCTCAATCCGCAAAGACCTACGCTCCGCATTGATCGACAGAACCACATTACCGTCGACTGATACTCACGTTTAACAGTCGACCGACACTCAGACAGCACCGTCGACCGATACCGTTCACCGATCCGCATCGATCGATACTTCTAACCGTATATCGATCGACACTACTCCGCGAAGCATGGTCGCGATTGTCATTCTCACGCAGGGCAAGAATGGAAACCTGTATGACCAAGATGGTCATCTGCGTAATGCAACAGGTCAGAAGCTAGATCCACAGGGAAACATAATCCCTGAACCTGAAGCTGAGGCTACAGGAGAAGCTCAAACACGATCGTTGGCAGACTATAACCGTCCAGACGAGTACTACACCAACAGATCAGCTATTCGACTTCCGGATATTCAGAAGCCGAACTTCGAGCTCAAGCCTCAGTACTACTCTCTCGTGTCTCAGATACCTTATTTCGGGCAATCACACGAGCATCCTATGGACCATCTGGAGAGGTTCGAGGATCTTATCGCTGCTATTCGTATGGATGGAGTCCCCGAGGACTACCTACTCTGCAAGCTCTTCAAATACTCACTAATTGGAGAAGCTTCACACTGGCTCAAGCAGCTACCTACAGGATCACTGACATCCTGGGCCGACATCAAAAACGCCTTCCTGCGTAATTTTTTTGATGAGGCACGCGCTGAAGACTTAAGAAGCAAAATCGCCACTTTCGCGCAAAAGCCTAGTGAGACTTTTAAAGACGCGTGGATCAGATTCAAGTTCTTCCAGCGAGACTGTCCACACCATGGATTCAATGAAGTGCAGCTGTTAAGCACTTTCTACAGAGGTATGGCCTTAAGGTATCAGATGGCTCTTGATACTGCTAGTGATGGTAACTTCAACACTAGGAATCCAATAGAGGTGTGAGACTTATTGAGAACCTAGCCAACAGCAGCAGCACCAAGAACACTGACTCTGACAAGAAGAAATCGGTTGCAGCCATCGGTGAAGACCAGATGAATGAAGTCAGAGCCAAGATAGATGCTTTACATGCATTTCTGGGGCAGCCAGTCTGCTCAGCTGAAGAAGGAGAGGCTAGAGAGGATGATACAGAAGAAGATGTGAACTACATTGGAGGTACTGGATTTCAGAGATATGGAAACCAGAGTGGAAACAAAAACTTTTTTGGCAGTGGTCAGAAGAGTAACTACAACCAGAGTTCACAGTATCAGAAACCCTTCACCAACACAAGGAACTACGGCAACTCAGCTTACCAAAACCCACGCCACCCACCCAGGAGAGTAAGTTTGATGCCATGATTGATAGAGTTCTGGAAGGTCAGCAGAAGCTTACAGTAGACTTCAATGGGAAGATTGATTCTGTCTTCAACAATCTAACCACAAGGATAGACACCATCTGCACTCAAGTTAAGAAACTTGAGACACAGATTGTCCAGACTGAAGACTCTATCAAGAGGATTGGAACTTCTAAGGAAGTAGGGGAAGGAAACAGGAAACACCACGTCAATGCTATCATAGATGATGATTTCTGGCAAGTGGTGAAACAGGAGAAGCTACAAGAAGGAGACTTTGAAGTAGAAAGTTCGCTAAGTCTCGGTGGATCACAATGGTGTTGATCGACACCAACTAGTCCACATCGATCGACATCGACGATGTCTTTTCCGGACACGTTTGCAGACTGCAACGCGGTTAGGATATTGACACATGCTGAATTCACGGCTTCTCATCCATACCCACCCACCCACACCTACGAAGATATCGACCGACGAGACGAGCCACTCATCGATCGACACAACAAAGAGAACCGTATCGATCGACCCTATTCTCCGCCTATCGATCGACACACACCTCTCATATACCGAGTGCAACTACCATCGATAGACAACAACCAAACCAATGCACTCAGACCCACACCGAAACCACAAGCTAACCCTACAGAGATCACTGGTAACCCTTCAGACACTACACCTACATCAGAGGGAACTGAAGGAAGAAGGTTAAGGAGTAGGAAGGAGAAGATTCCTAAGAACCTTAAGAGGGAAGCTAATGAAAAGGAGATTGATGGTTTCACTAAGAGAGTTATCGGAATCCCACCAGAGAAACCTTTTGAGGAGGTTTATTTCACAAAGAGATTGTGGATGTTCTTCAGAGAAACAAGGGAGACTGAAACTGACATTAGGAGAAGATTTGACAACGTCAGAGAAGAGATGAGGAAAAGGATTACTTTGGTAAGGAAAAGTGATCCTGGGAAGTTTGCAATACCCTGTGTGGTACAAGGTATTGAATTTCCTCATGCACTATGTGACACTGGTTCATCAGTCAGCATCTTACCAAAGGTCATGGCAGACCATCTGGGCCTGCAAGTAGAGCCTTCACCACAGATCTTTACTTTCGTGGATTACTCTCAGAGAAACTCTGGAGGTTTCATCAAAGACCTGGAGGTACACATTTGTGATGCTATCGTCCCTGTGGATTTTCATCTCCTAGACATCAAGCTAAATTGGAACTCTTCCCTCTTGCTTGGAAGAGCATTTATGGCTACAGTAGGAGCCATATGTGACATGAAGACCAACATGATGTGCTTGACTATGATTGATCCAGATATCCACTACGACCCTGTCAAGCTTGATAAACCACCAGCTAAATTAGTGGTAAAGGAAGATGATACTGGTATCATCGCAGTTTGTCATTGTGAAGTCGAGTACGAGACAGAGTACTCAGGATCGATCGACAGTACTATTACGTCATCGATCGACACATTCAAGTCAGAGGAGATCGACAACAACAATGGATCATCGATCGACAGAGACCCACCAGATGATGAACTCGATCTACCAGATCATTGCTACCCGAATTTCGCCATCCCACCCAACCGAAAGGAAGATGATTACTCAGTAAGGAGTTGGGCGGATAGCGGATTTCATGAGAGTTTTGCAGTAGACATAGCAACCTCTTCCCACAGTGGAGACCACAGTGAAGAATATGATGAAGACTATTGGGAAGAGAGAGCTTGGGAAATCTACTTGGAGAATGACAGATTTGCACTACAATCGATCGACATCAACCGCCCACCATTGATCGATTATCTACTTCATCCAGAAAAATGACATCGTCCATCGATCGACATTGCCAGTATAATATCGATCGATATTCACCCGGACGACTTAAAGGACAAAATCGGAATTTCACCGATTAGGGCAACACATGGGTATAAAAGGTGGACAACTCAAGCCACGAAAATTCAAAACTTTTCACCTTCTACCCAGCAGCTTCCAGCATTCAGAGATTCATCAATGGAAGACTGCAACAACGTGTTCACTCGATCCAACCGTGCAGCTAGACGTGCACCATCGACCGCCACCACCACACACCCATCGATCGACACCTTCAACAGAGCTCAACCAAGATCTCATGAACCTTATGATATCAGGAACGTTTCACTAACACCTGATGAATTTGGAATTTTCAGCGACACAGATGGCTATGCAAGAGCTATGGATGGAAGAGTTCTACACATAACCAGAGAGGACATAGCAGACATCCTCCAAGTTGCCAATGGACCAGAAAACCTGTTCACACAGCAACGTAGCCATCCAGACATCCTACATCACGTCCAGGACAACCACAACACTAACTCAAGGGAGGATACAGTTCCTCAACACTTCGGTCAACCTCGACATTCACAATCGATCGACATCGTTTCAACACCGTCGATCGACGGCGGATATCCAGGATCGATCGACAGACCAAGAGTCCGATCGCCCGACAGACGACTGGAGTTTGGACGACGTGCCTTCAATACTGATGGATCCAGGAGATTCAAGTGGGAAGCAAAGGATGAATATGGTGTCTACAGAGATGAGTTTGGCTATTCTAGAGGAGTTGATGGTGAGATCATCCATGTTACCAAGGAGCAAGTAAAGAGACTTTTGGATAGAGCATCCCTTTTTCACAGATGTTGCCTACAACTTCCAATAAACACACGCCCTTACCTTGCATACACACCACCACCAGTGCCCTACAGTCGAAAGGAGGTAGATGATATGATGACTGATGTATGGAGAGCTCAGGCGCACTTTGAGGCAAACATGCACACAATGGTGGACGACACTTTCCAGCCTTTGGATGTCAGTTACAAGGACTTCCAGATTGATATGGCTGAGATAAGAATGGAGCTTGGAAACATATTGACCATGCTTGAGAAAGAGGCTACGCCACCAGTATTGACCGACAGAATACTTGTACCATCGATCGACATCGGCAAGACTACATCCATGGACCGACCAGAATGTTCATCACCTAAGAAAGATGAATGGGAGGTTGCTTACATCAATACTCGGATTGGAGACGTCTACAGCCCTCTCAACAACAATGTCGAATGGTTAAGCAAGAGGATCGATCTTCTACAGAAAGAGTTGGACACACTTTGCCAGAACAACCGAGCTGAGCATGCTACTTTTTCATCGATCGACACATATAATTCATCATCGATCGATAAAAGGTTCGCAGAACTGGAAGATATGATGAAAGCGTATGTCAGGAAGCATGAAATTTTCAGTTCTCCTATCCTGCGACACCAACACACAATGTCACAACAGCTGGACAAGCTAGAAAGAGACATGAGCATTGTTCAAGCTTATATTGATCTTCGTGACAGCTACGAAGCATCGATCGACAGGCCTCGACCAACATCGATCGACAGCGAGTCACCACCAGCGAAAAGAGCAGGCACTCCAGCAGCATCTGATGAACTTAAACTTGAGCTGTACGAAGCTATGGATGCTATGGAAAGTAGACTCAACGGGACCTGTGATACCATTGACTACACTGTTAACGAAAGAGTTAACAGCCTCTGCAGAACTACTC
The DNA here is from genome assembly GCF_000801105.2 of Raphanus sativus. Taxonomy (NCBI): domain Eukaryota; kingdom Viridiplantae; phylum Streptophyta; class Magnoliopsida; order Brassicales; family Brassicaceae; genus Raphanus; species Raphanus sativus. The sequence continues at coordinate 26,726,089 of NC_079514.1, read as the reverse complement.
GCCAGATGAAGGGCAATATATGTACACTGCAGCACCAAGGACAGTGTTCACGATCGATCGACACAATGGATGCTGCGTCGACCGATAGACCCCTAAGCGAATTGACCGACGCGCATCTCGTAGCATCAATCGACACCGAGTCTTTAGCAGACCGAGATCAGTCTAAATCTCAAGGATGTTATAAAAGATTGAAATGATTTCTTGAGAGGCAGATGATAGGTAAATTACCTGCGACCCCATTATTCTAAATCTCAAGGATGATCACACATTGTGGAAACGAGGGATAGGTAAATTACCTGCGACCCCATTATTCGCTACACTTTGTCAAAATTTATGAGTTACAATGCAAATGTCAATGAAATGGACTAGATGACCTATGTGGCATCGAAACCTGTTGAAATTGAAACTAATAAGAGATTTAGTGAAGAGAGAAGAGGGGAGAAAGGGATCAGAGAAGACTACCTGTGTGTTCAGATACTTGTTTGAGTTGAATCCATGAGTTCTTTTATCGATACTCCCAAGGTAAAGCCTGCACTTTATTTTATGTTAAGAAATGAGGTTAGTAGAGGGGAATGTCAGATGAGAATTGCTATGTTGTTGACTAGATGAGTTTGGTTGCTAAGCTAGGATCAGGCATGATGAACTTCTGTGATTAGGATGTTTAGACATGAATTGCAAACCCATAGAGTGACGACTTCAATATATTGAATCCTTGAGTTCCTGCTATTTCCAAACCTTTTCCAAAGACTACTGTTTTTGCTTGAGGACAAGCAAAGGAGTAAGTCTGGGGGAGTTGATATACCATGGATTTTACCCGTTTTTAACCATGGTATACTAGTGTTTTACTATATATTTAATCTGTTTTCTAGCCTGTTAGGAATGTTTTCAGGTTCAGGAGCATTTTGTGAGAAAGTGATGTTTTTGGAGCATTTTGGAGTACAAGAGATGATACACCCGAGTTGACCATTCAAGACTAAGTCGGAAGTCAACATTGCGATTAAAATCGATCGATACTCATCCTGAGTTGTCGATCGATGTAGCTGAGAAGATCCGCGTACTAGAAGATTATAATCGATCGATACACATTCAGTGCTGTCGATCGATATCGAAGACGAAATGGTTTAGCCGACTACTTCACCAAGACTTCACCAAATTACGAGATTGCCCCTGACGAGATTTTAACCTAATGGAAATGCTTAAATACTCCTGCTAAGTATTTTTGACGGCAAGTTTTGAAAACCTTTGAAGCTTGAAGCTTTTCACAACCAAATCAGAGAGTGTGAGAGAGAGATTAGAGTTTTATTTGTTTGAGAGAGATTGGAGAGATTTCTCATCTCCTTTTGTATTTCTACTTTATTCTATCTATGCAATTCTTTCATCTATCTATTGTTATGAATTGTCTAGCTATGTCTGAGTAGTCTACTTGTTAGATCTAGGGTTTAAATAGGTTTGTGGGATTAGCCCCAAACTATAATTGCTAAGTTGTGATACTCATCAGATGGATTGTACCCTATGCTTGTTTTAGAGTAGCTAACTAGAACATAGATCACTAGGATCTTAGATTATCTTGAATTATCTCCCAAACCAAAGACTGAAGTCAGAGCAAAAACCAAATGAGTACCTAAAATTTTATATACAAATTATATATTTACAAATATCAATTATATTTAATTTCTAAATAACCAAATATCCTAAATACTATTTATAAACCGAATTATCCAAAGTTATTTTTTATTCAAGATATTAAAAATTATTCATTAACCAATATTTTATTCAAACAATATGAATTACCTAATATTTAATCTGAAAAACCCTAAATTATCCATATTCTTTATCTATTTATAAATCATTACCCAAAAAACCAGAATCAATCTGAAACTGAAATTGACCCAGTTTTTTTTTCTTTTGAATATTAGTCGGTTCCAAAATTTTCTATTAAACCGAACCAAAAACCAAAATAAACGAATTGATACCAAACTAAACTTTGTAAATATTTGAACGATTCCTAAATTTTTGAACCAAAAACCAAAATACATGAATCAAAACCGAATGTTGAGGACTAATAGTGCAAAGAAAACATTCTATTTTTAAAAATTATTTAACTTCTAGGTACATATGTTGTTTATTGGTGTTTTAAAATATAAGTAATGTTTTTATATCCGATCCGAATCCGTGATATGTACTATTATAAAGTATATGAAAACATTATATTTTTATAAATTATTTAACTCAGTGGACGTATATAATCCGGATTGACTTATGCTTATCATGTAACATTCTATCTCTACCAACTGATATGTTTCCACAAAATTTTAATTTAATAAAAATCTATTAGTTAAAAATTTGATAGAACCCAAATATATGTAATTAACCCATGAACTGATACTGGTTGACCAGGCAAAAACTCAAAAATATCATAATTTATATTTAAAAATTGATTAAACATTTCATATACTTTATAATAATACATATAACTGAATAAACTATTTTATTTGTCATATAAATTAAATGCATTGTATGTATGTTATGTATTTTAGTTTACAGGTCTTGTAATGATCAATACTATTACTATTTTAATGTAGACAATTTATTTATTTTCTTAGAAACATATAATAGATTTAGATTTATTAATAAAATTAAATTTATGATTGTAGGAATGAGTTTATATATGCAATGAATTAAAATAATGTTATGCATAGTTTTAAGCCCAAAATCAAAATACAAAATTTCCATTAGTAAAAACTAACTTTTTTTTTGTAAATTTATTTTATTTTTTGAGAAAAATTGATATTTTTATTAAAGAGTAAAAAACAGAAAATTTTTTTATTTCAATAATCATCCCAATATATAAAAGGGATTGAGGGAGAGATTTGAAGATGTCCACCTCAGCATGGAAAATCAACCTATCATAAACCTCTAAATTGACAAGTCATTTAAAAAAGAAACACATCACCAAATTTGTTATAGTAAAGAAGAGAAGAGGAATTAGTATATCTTATTCAATGAGTAAGGATCTTTTATATAAGATTATAATATCTTGGTGACCAAGTAGAACTTGCTGAACAAGTAAACTTGAGAGTCAAGTAAATCTAAAACATTCTATAATATACATCACACAATATACATAACACTTCCCCTTGATGTCTATTATGCATGTGCTTTCAAAACGCCGTAAATGCTGCCTCGTTAAAAACCTCACCAGGAAAACGTATTCCGATAAGATGAATTAGCTTCTAGGAAGTAGCAGTAGATAACGTCTTCTTGAATTAATCAGCTAAACTGTCACTTGAACAAACATGTAGCACACTGTCATCGTCATTCTTCGAAGTGCTTGAGTCTTGTATGACTTGATCATTTCCTTACATTCTCTTTATCTCAAAAACTTTAGAACAGTGATAGACTTTCATCTCTCAAATTTCTCTTTGAATGTCTATCTTTTGTGTATTCTTTGTTGCCTCGTTAAAATTTTGTCATGGAAACACCTAATAGGATAAAAACCATGATAAGGAAAAAGAGTACAGCCATACACATTTTCATATTTCTTCCCCTGAAAGCAATATCTTTAGGAAATGCATTCCAATCAAACAAATTTCCTTTGAAATTGAGAATATCATAATAAACTTTTTCCATTAGAGTATTCAAGATCTATGGACTTCTGGTCCACAATTCTCATTTGATATAGACAATAATTTCTTGGTCTATTTAGACTTCAAGCCAAATGTCTTACATACAGTCTTCTAGACATTCGTCTTGTACATACGAGTTATTCATTCATAACTATAAAAGTTACTATTATTACTTTCTTTCTTGTCATAAAATTACATCTTTCATTTATGAAAGAGATTAGTAACACTCTTAAGTATGATACTTCAGGACCAATCATATATATGATCATCTTAAAAATATTTAAGGATCTTTTAAGATAACATCTCTTATTCTAGATGTCTTTTCAAGACCTTTCTTCCAAACAAACAATTTGTTATAACTCTTCAAGAGTTTGGATTATATTCAAATTAATGATTCTATTGATTCATAATATCTTGATTAATACAAATGGAAATACTGATTAACTTATAATATTTCATTTATCCCATAACACATATTTTTATCGAATACATAGAGTTCCCGAGAACATGATTTTGGTTTCACTAATCCTTCAAGGATTATATCTCTTAGGGATTATCAGTCTCTAATGGGTTGTATACTCAAGTTATTCCTTTATTGCCAGACTAGTAAGAAACTTGAAAGTAGTTGCATCTACCATATGAAACTATGTCTCTTCACAATCAATTTAATATTGATCTTACCTTGGTGCAACGACTCATTTCTATCCCACTTATTTTACACATTTTAATGTATGGATTACTGGTCCAAATATTTCTCTCTTTTGTAAGAGTTTCTATATTTGTCTATTGCTTCTTTCGGATTTGGCCAATCATTTCTTTTTGTACACTTTTCAATAGACTTTTTTTCATGATCCTCTTTCTCATTTATCATATCAACTGCTACTTTGCATGCATAAATATCATCGACGTTGATTTGCTTATCAGTTCCATTTTATTTCATACATGACATCACTTATTGAGATCTCTTCATTGTCTCAGGTACTTGAATTTCTTTCAGTCATGTTTAATGTCTTTTCTGGAGATCATTCAAAAACTTTATTTCGTCTTGACCATTACAATTTATGTTCCTTTACATTTACGAGGATTCTTATATTTGGAACCGATTTGTATACCACGCTACAGGCGTGACTAGCAGTTTGATATTGTTCTTTTAGAACATCAATTCTTACTGGAGCATTTACAGCTGGTATTATGACTTGATCATTCTGTTTATGTGGGTTAGTCGTCAATGTGTTGACAACTGCTTTACTAAGCTTTGTAATTGAATTATCTTTTGGACTCTATTTCACATTCTCTTTAGTCTGAGGATTAATGATAATTCATTTCAACTTATTCCAGCTGTTTGTTTTCTCCCCCTAGCTTGTGTTGGAAATACTAATTCACTTTTAGCATTCATATAGAGCCTTACTTATATCCTTCGGGGATTGCTCAATATTCTTAATCATCAATAGAGATTCATATCCAACATATATTACCAACCTCATTTGAAAACTCATCTTAGTTAAAGCTCTGTGGTAGAGCAACTGGAATGTATATCGCACATCCAACATTCTTAGATGAAAATGGTTGGTTTCTGACCCAATATCAATGATGGGAAGAATTAATGATTACTTTTTGGCTTGATGCGAATTAGTGTTGATTAAAATATTTAACATTTATCCTAGTGAATTTGCTATAGCCATCAAAGACTTAAGACGAATTCACCAATATCATAAAGATGCATAGTGGCTGATTAATCCACCAACATCTCATTTATTCATGCCAATAACTTCATTTGGCTGGTGAAAACCGTATTTCCATTTTATCTTATGAGCAAGAAACATGTGTGAAATCATTCACAATAATCTTCTAGTTGTTCAGTGAATATTCGCATAAATATTTATGTATCTTTTCGCATCATTACTGAACCAAAATGGTTTGACTGATTCATGCCAAGTATTTTGTAAACTTCTGGTTTACTCTATATGTATCTCCATTACACTAATCTTTGTGTAGTACAATCTATAAGAGGTTGTATATACTTTCTCTAAAATACTTATAATGCTTTGAAAAATATTTCTGATTTGAATTATATATATAGCATTTCTTTTGCTTATTGTCTCAACATGTGTGTCTTAAAATTCCACAGATTTACTTTGAGAATTATTCACCAATCTTAGTTTAGTGCAAACATAATCTTCTGGATGTATCACTTATCATAAAATATGAGATTCTTTAACTCTTCTCCTCGAGATGATAATACTACATGTTTATCAATCTCGAATGAACCTCATTTTTGAATCAACAACATACCCTACATGGATCATGTATTCTTTCTCAGATCCTTCTAACTTTTGAGACTTATAAGAATATAATGCAATAAGGATTTTAAATTGCATTTTTATGTACAATACTATTATGTACTCTTCTGGAGCATTCATATATATCCTCTTATTAAACATTCTATAAGGTTTTACTACCTTGTATTGTACTCACAATAATTTTATTTCATCTTTAGATGATTGAATCATATCTCTTATTTATTACCAACTTTATTTTTTTAACTTCATTTGAGAGCATGAGTTCTAAAATAAACTCTTTGGTTTTGATCTTACATCAATAGCTCATTATTTTTCTGAGTCTCAAAGAAAAAAGAGTATAAACTTTTTTAATCTCTTTTGTCAGTCTGTGTCTGCTGGACAACATTACTTGTGAGAAAAATGTATTCTCATCTTTTCATCACTAATATTTTCTTCCAGAAATTTTACTCTTAAACTTAACATCCAACTTAGTGGAGTTTTATTTACAGACTTCATGTTTTATAATCTTTAGATGCAAAGTACACAATGAGATTTAGGTAATCACATTCAAGTGATTATACATCTCTTTAGATTGCTCTCCAAAATTTATGGATCTTTTATGTACAACCTTAAAACCCACATAAATGGTAAAAAAATATACTAATATAGACCTATATATCATCATAAGTATTATATTAAGAAATAAATAATACTTCTATATTATGTTTTTTCAATTATTAACTTTTTACTATCATATGATAAATCATCTTTATACATTGATGAGTTATAAATTAAGAACTCAAATAAAAATCAGATGACATATAGATAATTTGCATAATCAAATTTTAATTGACTATAGATCTATATCGAACGTGATAAATAATACTTATCTTAAGGGAGAAGTGAACTGAAGAATGGAAATCTCCCGTGGTGATGGTGTTGGAAACACACTTCTTAAAAAATCTGCCTTTTATAAATAATCAAAAGTTTGCTCATAGAAATATGGCCATTCTGTTAGTGATCATCAAGATTAACATTAAAATTAACAAGACATGATTAAGGCTACTGAAATTTAACCGGACTATTAATAATAACATGAATAATAAGAGCAGTCTATAGCCCGATTTATAATATAGCTGTTTCCGGTAGCATGCGCATGATCACTAATTTCCACAAACAAATTTATTCAAAATAATAAAGCGTGTGCAGCATTGAAAAATTATCGAGATGAATGAATAAAAAGACACCACGAATATATTCTTTATTAGATCAATAAGAAACATGACTCAGCCATAATAAGCCAAGTGAAATCAATCCTTCTATATATTAATTGAGAAGTTACTTTATTGACTTCTGCTGACGTGTCATTCATACAAACAGTTTGAGAAAAATCTTTGTAATTTCATTGGTCAATCATTTTTAGTTTTTATTTATTTTAATCAGATCTAAAAAGACAATCCTAAAACCAATTAATGTTTGTTGCCAAACTATTTATAAATTAATTTGCATAATCATTTATAGTATTTAATGTTAGTAATTATGAAAATTCTATATAATAATTCATCAATTAATAAAAATAATATACTACCTTTATTTTCTGTTATAAACAGTTGTAAAAATATTTATTTTCCTATATAAGTCATAAATACATACATAAATTTTTATAAAAATTAAATTATAATTAAATTTCAGTTTATTAATATTATATATTTTATTATTTTGACCAACAATTAATATAAATATCATTTAATTAAGCATAAAATTAAGAGAAAATAATTATGTTTATTTTAAATTATATTTAAGAATATATATGTATATATTTAAATAGAATCTTAGATAATTTTTTTTTATTATTTCTTTTGGTTAAATGTATTAAATAACTTGTAAAAAATTACTAAAAATCATATAAAAATTGTATAGTTATCAAAAATTAAAACTAAACAACATTTATAAAATTTGTAGATATCTAAAAGAAACTAATGATATTACGATTAAAAATTTATAACTATGAAAGTTTTAGATAACAAAAATTGTATAATTATAAAAGTAAAATTAATTATATTTCAAAATTCAAAATGTCATATTTGAATATATTTATTTTAGTGATGATTTATGAGTTATTAACATATTCTAAAAAAAAATCCAAAATATATATCTATTGTAAATTATTAAATAAATATATATATTGTGCTTGACGTTTGGAAAGAGAACAAAGAAAAATATGCAGAGAGTAATTTTATTCTTTTGATCTCACGTTCATATGTTACAAGTGAGAGGGGGGAGATAGCTATTTATACTGATAGGAAATTCTTAAACTAATGAAAGTCGGTCAAGTACGTCGGTTGACACTTTGGATAATCATCTAATTTTGATATTATCTGTAACAATCCTCCTTGATTATCAAATTTGTATTACGTAGTGTCTCGTTAAAAATCTGGTCATGGAAAAACCCAATAGGATAAAAACCATGACAAAGAAAAAAGAGAGTACACTGACGTAATTTCCCCCTAAGAATAATGGATATAGTCTTTTCTTCATAGGTCACGCAAACGCCGCATCCCGATACCATTGACGTGTTTTCGAAATGTTGTAGTCGGAAGAGCTTTGGTGAACAAGTCGGCCGGATTGTCGCATGACCGTATATATTCGATGTCCACTTCTTTATTTTTCTCGAGTTCCCGAATGTACGAGAAAAATCTTGGAGGGATGTGCTTTGTTCTGTCGCTCTTGATATAGCCTTCTTTGAGTTGAGCGACACAAGCCGAGTTATCTTCGAAAACTTTCGTCGGCTCTTTCTTGTTAACTATTCCGCTTGAATCTTGTATGTGGTGACTCATTGACCTTAGCCACACACATTCACGACATGCTTCGTGAAGCGCAATAGTCTCTGCATGGTTTGAAGAAGTTGCAACCAGAGTTTGTTTCTGGGACCGCCAAGAGATCGCAGTTCCACCAATTGTAAATACATAGCCGGTTTGAGATCGAGCCTTATGAGGATCTGATAAGTATCTTGCATCTGCAAAACCAACCATACCAAACTCGGGTTTTCTAAAATACATTAACCCTAAATCAACTGTACCTTGTAAATTTCAATGCCTGTGAGTAGGAGCAGAGCTATATCTTGCTAAGAGGTTAGTTGCAAAAGCAATATCATGCCTGGTACAGTTTGCTAAGTATAAAAGCCCACCGATAGCACTCATATAAGGTAATTCAGGACCTTATATCTTCTCGCTATCTTCACAGGGTCTAAAAGGATCACTCTCAACATTGAGAGATCTACCAATCATTGGAGTACTCAAAGGAGTCGCTTGGTCCATACGAAAGCGTTTCAATAACCTTTTCGTATAATTTGATTGATGCACAAATATTCCTTCTCGGAGATGCTCTACTTGGAGCCCAAGACAAAACTTTGTCTTGCCGAGATCTTTCATTTCGAACTCCTCTTTCATATGAGTTCGAGCATCATCAACCTCCTTTTGAGTTCCAACCATGTTCAGATCATCTACATATACAGCGTGATCACAAAGCCAGATGCCGATTTCTTAACAAAAACGCAGGGACATATCGCATTGTTCACATATCCTTTACTCAAGAGATAGTCACTTAAGCAATTGTACCACATGCGTCCGGATTGCTTTAATCCGTATAGTGATCGCTGTAACTTGACCAAACATACCTCCCTGGATTTTTCTTGCAATGCCCCTGGCATTTTTAATCCTTCAGGGAGTCTCATATATATATATCAGTATCCAACGATCCATACAAATAAGCTGTCACAACGTCCATGAGATGCATCTCAAGATTTTTAGAGGCCGTTAAGCTCATCAAAAATCTAAACGTAATTGCATCCATTACCGGGGAATACGTTTCCTCAAAATCAACTCCCGGTCTCTGAGAAAAACCTTGGGCTACTAATCGGGCTTTATATCGTGTTACTTCATTCTTTTCATTTCTTTTTTTCACGAATACCCACTTATACCCAACAGGATTTATATTCTCAGGCGTTATGACAATAGGTCCAAAGACATTTCTTTTATTCAGGGAGAGTAATTCAATTTGAATGGCCTTCTTCCACTTCTCCCAATCGTGTCTTTTTTGACATTCTAAAATGGACCTTGGATCGGGATCATCATTTTCGTGATCGATTTCTTTGGACACAAAAAAGGAGAACATTCCATCAACATCTTTTATCTTATTTCTGATCAATAACTTTTCATCACGGGCGTAGTTGATGAAAATCTCATACTTTTCTGTTCCCTCCTCGTCATCTGGATCCCTATCTTTATTTGGTTCTTCTTGAACCTTTTCACTTATGCCTTCTTTCAGACATCTTTCAATATCATGTTCTTCTGGAACCTTTTCACTTTGCTCAACCAATTTCTTTTTCTTTTGGGGGTTTTTATCTTTCGAACCCGCTGGTCTCCCCCTCTTTAACTGAACCCTAGGTTCATTTATTTTGTTTCCATCAGTTTGTTCCCAGAAACAACAACTCTTGATGGAACTTTTTCAGTGGGTATATATGATTTCCTCACCCTTCTTGTATCTGTGAGCGCATCTGGTAACTGGTTTGCCAATTTATGCAAATGCACAATTTTCTGAACTTCCAGCTCTCTTTGATTCGTAGGGGATCAAGGTGTAACAATGACTGTGTACACCAAGTAATCTCTTTAGAAATTTCTCTAATTCCTCCCCCTAACGCTGGAAATTCATCCTCATTAAAATGGCAATCAGCAAATCTTGCCGTAAACATATCATCAGTTACTGGTTCCAGATATCTTATAATACTTGGTGACTGCCCACATATATTCCCAATTTTCTTTGTGGGCCCATTTTTGTTCTTTGTGGCGGAGCTATCGGAACATAGACCGCACACCCAAAGACACGGAGATGGGATACATCTGGCTCTTGCCCAGATGCCAATTGTGATGGAGAGTACTTATGATATGCACTCGGTCTCAACCGAGTCAGTGCTGCCGCATGCAAAATAGCATGACCCCATACAGAAATTGGGAGCTTTGTTCTCAAGACTAACGGTCTTGCAATCAACTGCAACCGTTTTATCAACGACTCGGCCATGTCATTTTGTGTATGCACATGGGGAACGGGATGCTCTACATCAATCCCCATTGACATACAACAATCATCGAAAGCTTGCGATGTAAACTCACCAGCATTATCAAGCCTTACTTTCTTAGGGGCATACTTTGAGAACTGCATTCTCAGCTTTATTATCTGGGTAATGAACTTTGCGAAAGCCGTATTTTGTGTTGTCAAAAGACACACACTTGACCATCTAGTAGATGCGTCAATCAATACCATGAAATACTTAAATGGCCCACACGGTGGGTGAATCGGCCCACATATATCACCATGTATTCTTTCTAAAAACATTGGTGATTCATTGCCTACTTTTGATGGTGATGGCCGAGTTATAAACTTTCCTTGAGAACATGCATTACATGTAAACTCGCCCGTTTGCAAAACTTTTCCGTGTTTCAACGGATGGCCATTCGAGTTTTGCACTATCTTTCTCATCATGACTGAACCAGGATGTCCTAGCCTCTCATGCCAGATTTTAAATGTATCAGTAAACTTCATGTTTACCATGGCATAGGACTCAGTCATGTTTATTTTTGTACAATATAATCCAGAGGATAACATTCTTAATTCTTCCAAAATATGTTTCCTCTCGGACTTAATGCAAAGAAATTCAATTCCATCTTTATTCATAGTCTCAATATGATATCCATTCTTTCGGATATCCTTAAAACTTAACAAGTTTCTATGAGACTCGGGGGAATACAATGCATCACTTATTTCAAATATTGTTCCCCCTGGCATTGAAAATATCGCTCTTTCAGAGCCCATAATAATCTTTGCATTACCAGATATTGTACTTACGCTTCCAGCGTAATCTTTCATTTTGAGACTGGAGAAATATTTCTTATCTTTAATTATAGTGTGCGTTGACGCACTATCCGCCAAGCACATATCTCCATCCAAAGTCTCAAAGTCTGGCATTCTTTCTGAATTAGAATATTTATAAAACATATATTACTAAACATAAACATGAAAACATAACATCTATTTTACAAACAAAAGATAACGATACTATAATACAGTAGACTTATATCACATCGATCTTATATCACACATCGATGTTTTCTGGCTCAACCAGAAAATCTGATACGTCGAGATGAGTATCATCATTTAAACCATGAAAGGATGGCCCGGGTTCATCAGAGATGAAATTCGTTTCACCCCCACTTTTCTCTTTTCCTTTTTGGGATTCTCTATACAGATCGGCTAAGTGTCTTGGCGTACGACAAGTACGTACCCAATGACCTTTCATGCCACATCTGTAGCAAATATTTTCTGTTTGTCTTTTATCATCCCGGCCCCTCTCATTCTCGTGGAAGTCCTTTTTATTTCTTTCATCATAGGGACGGAATCTTCTTCCTCGTCCTCTCCCACGACCATGATTTTGACCTCGACCACGTCCACGTCCTCGTCCTCTCCAATTATCATAACTGGACGATGCAACATTCACTTCGGGGAATGGAGCAGATCCAGTGGGACGAGCTTGATGGTTTAACAACACGAGTTGATTATTTTGTTCCGCTACAAGGAGGATTTGCATCAACTCCGAGTAACGCTTAAATCCATTCACCCGGTACTGTTGCTGCAGGACTACATTTTCAGGATGGAACGTGGAGAGAGTTTTCTCGATCATATCATAATCACTTATTTTCTCTCCACATAACATCGTCCTTGAAGTAATTCCGAACATAGCGGAATTAAACTCACTTACACTTTTGTAGTCCTGGAACCGGAGATGGATCCACTCGTGTTTGGCTTTTGGTAAGATCACATACTCCTGGTGATCAAACCTCTCTTTTAGAGATTGCCAGAGGTCCCCTGGATCCTCTTTTGTAATATATTCATCTTTTAAACCATCATGTATGTGGTGTCGTAAAAATATCATGGCTTTAGCCTTTTTCTCATCCGATACCGTTTTAGTATTATCGATGGTTTCCAAAAGCCCGCTACCTCTTAGGTGCATTTTTGCACCTACTGCCCAGGTCATATAATTATTTCCCGTAATATCCAAGGCATTAATTTCGAGCTTTGTCAAATTCGACATGATTAATGTATCATAGAATAATAATATAATATAGACGAGAATTAAAAGCATAATTTAAATGCAAAAATTAAAAGCATAAAATAAAGGCAAATTTTTAAATTGCGTAAACTTAAATTGCAGAAATTTAAATAACATAAATAAAATTGGGGGCCTAGCCCACCAAATGATCTGAGGAGTCATGGACTACTATAGTTATCATTTTTTAAAGTCCGAGGGAGGCCTAGCCTGCCATGTTGACTTTATTTTCAAGATCCAGGAGGCCAAGCCTTCCATTTTGATATTTTCTTATTTCAAGGTCCAGGAGGCCAACCCTACCATTTTTGACCTTTTATTCACGGAGGTAAAACCTACCACGTGTTTCTCTGATCGTGAAGGCCTAGCCTATCTTAACGATCAGTCCGGGAAGGCAACGCCTATCATCCCGGAAAATAAACGGAGAAGGCCTAACCTCTCACTCCGGAATAATAAATAAAAATTTAAATAAATTAAATATATTAAAAGACATAAATTTAAACATTACCTCGCTTCTTTGGTTTAAGAACAGTCGGTACAACAGAACTCGTCGTGCTGATAACGTGTTGTAAATTATTAAATAAATATATATATTGTGCTTGACGTTTGGAAAGAGAACAAAGAAAAATATGCAAGGAGTAATTTTATTCTTTTGATCTCACGTTCATATGTTACAAGTGAGAGGGGGGAGATAGCTATTTATACTGATAGGAAATTCTTAAACTAATGAAAGTCGGTCAAGTACGTCGGTTGACACTTTGGATAATCATCTAATTTTGATATTATCTGTAACAATATCAGCATTAAATGTAATTATCAATCTCATATTTGAAATATCATCAATCTTAATATCCATGTCCTATTATCTAAGAATATATATGTATATATTTAAAATTAGAATCTTAGATAATTTTTTATCTATTTTTTTGGTTAAATGTATTAAATCAACTTGTACAAAATTACTAAAATCATATAAAAATTGTATTGTTATCAAAAACTAAAACTAAACAACACTTATAAAATCTGTAGATATATAAAATAAACTAATGATATTACAGTTAGAAATTTATAATTTTTTTTAAAATGCAGAAAATTTTGAAAAGTTTAGATAACAAAAATTGTATAACTATAAAAGTAAAATTAATTAATATTTAGAAATTCAAAATATCATATTTGAATATATTTATTTCAGTGATGATTTATGAATTATTAACATTTTCTAAAGAGTTTTCCAAAAATATAAATCAACATTAAATATAATATATGATTTATTAACATATTCTAAAAAGTTTTCCAAAAATATATATCAACATTAAATATAATTGTCCATGTCATATTTAACATATGACATGTCATCAATCTTGATAGCCATGTCATATTTTTTTTGCAAAAACGATTGTAGAGAAGACATGTGGCAAATCACTTCGCAAATAATGTCTAGGAGATATATATAATACATATATATATATATATATATATATATATATATGAAAAATATGATCAAATAAAATATATAATAATAACTATTAATGCATCATATAGCGTGTTCACAAATTATTTACGTTAGATTTAAATCATTTGTGATGATTATTATATATTTGGTAAAAAAGACTGTTATAAATTAAATATACTTCCAACACGGTTGTTTATTCTCTCTCTAAAAAATTGAAACTGCTTCCGGTGGCCGGTGAGCAATTCGCCACCGGTCGCCCCCCCCCCCCCCCTCTTTTGCTTTTGTTATCTTGTATCATATTATAATTACTTTTCTCTATCTATATATCGATAACATCATTGCTAGGCGATTTTCCTTTTCCGTTAAGCGGATTATCTTGGTCACGTTGGCTATATTTGTTGTGTACATCTTATGCCCGTGCAAGCTATAATCTCTAAATCCTGGAACTTCTATTTTATCTCCTGTAGCTGCCGAGTGCTTGATCTCCTCCAAAACGGAGAGTAATTATTTCTTCCTTCTGTTATAAATTAGGAAATTTCTCTGGCTTGGTTGAGAATCGAAGATGTTGGATGTTTCAAAAGATTTGAGCCAGATTAAGTCGGGTTTCTTATGAAAATGTCCTGACAAATGATCTGTGTCTCGATCGGTAGGAATATCCCAGAACTTAAAGATTGAAGACTACTTAGAGTTTGAAGCAGAGGAACCGACGAAACATGTACGCGGGTCAAATGCAAGTGGTTCATGACAGCAAAGATGATGGCTTGGATAGGAGTTCGTTTCTCCGGCGTCACAGTATGGTAGCGCTTCTGTTCGATGGAAATTCTAGAAGAGCCTTACTCTGTTTCCAGATCTCGACACGTTACAGCCCTAAAAGAACACGTGGCCTTTATGCATGTTATACTTATCTTTTATTCAGTTGGGCTTCGCCATAAGTTTAGAAAATCTGTTGTAATAGACTTTTTTTAAAACAACTTGTAACTTTCAGGCCAAGGCCAATATCAATAGAATAAAGTTGACCAAAAAGACTGTTATAAAAATGTTATCAAATAAGAATCGATCGTAAAATATTATTTTCTTCACAAGTTCATCATTTTCAAAACTTTTTCAAAGCAAAATAACCACAAAAAACTACATCAGTCATATAAATATCCGAAGAATATTTTTGAATAAAAATATATTCTTAAACTAGAAGAATATATATTATATATATATATATATATATATATATATATATATATATATATATATTATATATATATATATATATATTATATAGTTACTAGAAATACACACACACACACTATATATATATATATATATATAGTTACGGTTATTAAGCACTTCTTAATAACAATTGTGTTACAAGTGTGGGTCTATTTGTCACATGAGTTCATATTTTTATTTTAATAATTTTTATGGATGAAAAATTGACATACAAACCAATTAATTTATATATACATGTTTTAACGATAATTTAATAAAATATTAGTTTGTAAAAGATGTAAAAATATAATTAAATACTATATAAATCCTATTGAGAAAAAGACTAAAAATAGCACCAAACCAAGTTTTTGTCACAAAATAGCATCACAATGAGGAAAATGATCAAAAGAAGTTTTATTGAAGGGTAAATATGCATTTATAACCATTGGGTTAATTAATTTAAGACTTAGGGTTTAGAGTTAAGGGGTGGCGTTTTAGGAATGTGTACAAATATTTAAAAAAAAAAAATAAATATTAAAATTTTCAAAACAAAAATGTGCTATTTTGGTCATTTTATTTTTTGAGTACTATTTTTGTGACAAAAATTTAAAAAGTGTTATTCGAGAGAATTGCCAAATCCTATTTAAGGATTTAAATATTACTAATAAATAAAATATATTTATTAAAAAATATCTACCAAAAATTCAAATTCAGTTTTAAAATATTAAAATATATCTTATTCAATGAGTAAGGATCTTTATATAGGATTACAATAGCTTGGTGAACAAGTAAACTTGAGAATCAAGTAAATCTAGAACATTCCATAATATACATCACACAATATTCATAACAAAATCATTCTTTTCTAACACATTTTCAAAGCCATGTCGATTCCAATTTTTCCTCTGTCTTCTTCCACTTCGTATTCCTCTGCAAAAAAAAAAACTCTTCGCCAGTTACAAATCATTTACTCACTAATCTTTTCAGCTTACCTCCTTCTCCTTTCTATATAAAACTGGTAGATTCATGAAAGATTCATCTCACTAGAACCACCAGATCTCTTCATCGCCTCCGGGAAAATGAGTATTTAGCAACGATGTTTGGTTTTGATTCCATCACTATACCCCATGTATACAGTTTCTGTAAAAATAATTACTCCTTAATATTTGGTAAGTTTCGGAACGCCTTGTTCTTGGTACGTACAAAGCATCACTTAACCTCTGTACAATTTTCTTTGAAAAAGTGTTCTTGGGAGTTGTGTGTGATTTCTTTATGTTTGATCTTTTATGATATTGTGATATTGTGGTTTTATGATATTCAAGCCCAACTATTTTCTCAGATTACCTGAATATATTAAACTTGCGGCCTCAATTCCGGAAGGCCCAAACAAGCTAAATCAATTTTTCCAATCATAACCTTTTGTCTTCCCCTCCTTCTGACATCAGTGTTTTCTCTGCAACCATTCCAAATAAGACCAATTCCATATTTTATGATGGTCACCAATGTCCCAACTTTCTGTCTCTCTCTTCCACCCAAGTCTACCGACACATCCTGCCCCTAGATCTGTCTGAATTCGCAACATTTCGCACAACGCTTGGGTAATCAATATCTTTGTTGGCCTCATTCAATTCTTCATCTTCATCATCTTAGGCGTTTCATAACCGACACATAAAAACCCTATGAATAGATGGGGCCTTAGCAGAAAGAACGACATTTGATCCCTGAATTTCTCCACTGTAAGAGTCATTAACCCTCGTTTCTAAATTTTCTCGGCAATGTTGGCGCGACCCCTTCTGTGGTTAGCTAAGCCACATCGGTGAGCTTCTTCTTGGCCGGACTTCTCAGGAAGAAGAAGGCTAGATCTTCAATCTTATCGGCTTCAAAGTATCTCAGTTGACCTCAACTTTCACCTTTTACTGGTCTTCTCTTTAACGCTGCCTGACCTCTACATATGACTCTCTTTAGGGCTGCCAGACCTCTTATGGACGACAAAGAAGGCTGGATCATGGACGTCCGATCATCAATCGTCTCTACTGAAGGTCTTTCTATTCATATGCTGCTTTATTTCTAATTAGCTCATATCACTACCATTTGAGCCAATTCAACTAAGCGCAAAGAAGCAACATATACCTATTATAGGTTGTGAGGTAAAATTTTATAGACTCCTATTTCCCATAAAAAATTTGTTAATGAGTAGTTACGACTTTTTGAAAATATTTTATTGATGTTCTCTCTGAATTGTCTGTGAATTCATGGTACTAACATTTCTTTTAAAATCATTGAGAATAAAGACTTTTGTCTCTTCTCTAACATAAAACATGAAAACAAACATCTGGTCTATTGGAAGAAACCTCTGATTTTGTTGAATTATGAAACAGCAGGGAGAGACGCAAGGCTTGCAAACAATGTCTTGAAGGAGAAAAATAAGAGCATAGAGAAACTGAAGGTTATCATATCGATCTCTCATATACAACTCCTGTGCTATATAGCCCCGCAGGGGTTCAGCACGGTATTTGAGGATCTCGTAAAGGCCATCTGAGGTTTTCTTCTGGCTTATGCTGCTCGTGAATTGCTCCACGAACTTGTCGCTAAGAGTTGAGAAATAGGATATGGACCTGGTAGGTAGATTGATGTACCATTATAGGGCAGGCCCGATCAGGGTTGAACCGAATCCCTTGCACATAGTATCCTCTCGTAACTCCTTTGGGAGTGCTACGGCGAGCATCCTCTGCTTGTACCGGACGATATGATCGTCTTGATCGCTGGTGCCGTCATATATCCTTATGCTGGGGAAGGAAAATTTCCTTGGCATCTCGATCAATACGATCTCGTCCATAAAAGGAGTATCTGCATAGGAGTCGACATCGCTTTTCTGGATAGGGGGAGCTACTCCTGGGAGTCTTTCCACCATGTACTGTATTGCGTCGAATTTCTTGGAGAAATATTTTTCGAGATATGCGGTCATCTTGGACTTCGTCGCCGTCGACCTCTCAAGTGCTTCCATATCGGGTTCTGGCTCGGAATCACTATCTTCTACGTAATAGGCTTGAGTACCTTTGGCCTCCTCTCGTGCTGCCCTGTTCCCAATCAGCCATGGGGCGGATGTGTGATGTTTACTCCGAAATTAGGTGTCTCCAGAATAGGCATGGATCAGATTCGTATTTGAAAGCGACGTTTCTTGTTACTTGCCGTATTAAGGACTTGGTTCTCATCTTGGAGAGAAAGTGGTGCAGCCTTGATCAGCTTGATCAGTCTCAAATTGAAGGTATGGGGTTCAATGTATGGAACAGATAAGTTACTGATCAATGCTTGGCTTAATGGACAGTATCAAGGTCTTATTGGCATGATCTATGAAGTTCTGGATAGAGAGAGACTGAGATCTCTTGATACATCCTTGAAACAACTTGAACAAAAGCGATACAACCAGCTGATCAAACCAGGAACAGAGAAGCTTATAAAAGCTTTAGATGGAGAGCTGGAGCTGGCTGATCTGTGTATTTATGGCTGGGTGAGTTTTGGAGAGGAGTTGAAACATGATGCATCTGAACTCAACAGTGATCAAGGATGTCAGACTTCTCAATCTCGTGGGTATGGAAAACGACCAAGCTGGGGTATAATGGAAGAGTATGAGCTTCAACAAGAAGATTGGCGAGACAAACTTATAAAGGTTTCACTTGTCATCTCAGTTGAACATGTCACAAGATCAAGAACCAAAGCTCAGAGAGAGGAACTTCCACACTTGGCTGCTGGCGTGGAAAGAGAAGAAAGGTTAACCAAGAGTCAGAGAAATCATACCATTGGTTTAATCTCTTTTATTTAATTGATTTATGAGTTGTTTTAGTTTAAACCAAGTACAATCTGATGTAGGATTAAACCAATTTCGATTAGGATTTGAATTTTAGTAAACCATTATGGTTTAGGATTAGGTTTTCTATTTCCTCTTTAAACATGTGTCGCCATGTTTTTTTGGGCATTCAATCAATCAATAAAAAAATTCTGTCGACTTTTGTTTCTCTGAGGAGATCTGGTTCTTTGTTCAGACATGAACACTTTCTATTTTAAAGAATAGTGATCTTCTGTTGGAATCATCCTAGACACCAAGCATGGTGATCATGTGTCTCAGGAGCAGCAAAACATTTTCTAAGTAACCCATAGCTCTGAGAAGAAGACCATATTCATCATCTATCATCCACCAACGCCCCTTCAAGTGATCCAGGAAGATACAGCCATTCCAGGACTGCACCAGAAAGATTCTCCGCTTCCAGTTGGTTCTATTTCTTTGCGCTTTGCTCTAGTCGTTTGGAGTGTTCGCCTAGCTTGTCTTTCAGGCTTTGAACTTCTAGGAAGAGTTCAGGGCTCTCAGTGACTCCTTCTTGAGCCTTGTGTAGCTCTTTTACTTGGCTCTGTAAACCGTCGAGTTGCCTTTGGAGCTCGACTTCTCTCTGAGTAGCTTTGAGTAACTCATCTAACTCGTCCACCGTCATAGTCACGTAGTTTAGATTACTCCCCTTCTTATAGCACCAAACTGTTAGGAGATTTTTGTGTAAGATCTTTGTGAGTACCACAGAACTATGGATGAGCTGTAGAATAATGTAAGATTTGCGAGAATTGAGACTAAAAGAGATGTTTTATTGAGGAATTGAGCAGAAACTACAACAATTGATGTATAAATCCTAGTTCTAACCGTCTAACTCTAATCTCTAGGTCTCGAAGTGTTGATCTCCTGTTCTAGGGTTTGCACTCCCCTTATATGGTCATCCTTGGGTCATAAGGACGATCCAAGTCGGTTGTGCAAGTTACATTCTGCCATATTTCGGAATATAGAAGAACTCATATATCGGAAGATTTACATAATCTTCTCTAAATTAAATATAATTAATCAAATAAACTTTAACTGTTTAAGAAAAAAATAAAAAAGAGTAAGGGGCACAGGATCCCATACCCATGCACATGTGTCTGCAGTGGCGGACGCAGATAGGAAGAGACGGGGTCACGTGCCCCCATCTACTTTTTGTTTTTCTTTGATGAGTAGTGTAAGATCTATATAACTGTTCTTTATTCTAGAGTAAAACATAGTGAAAAAATTTATTGTGCCCTTGGTTTAAAAAAGCGCTCGCTTAGAGCGCCATGGCGCTAGGCGAGGTGTGGCGATGTCCTCATCGACTCAGCACCTCAAGGCATGGCCACAGACACAAAGCGAGCGCTTTCTACGCTTTCTTTCTAAAGGTCAAGATGCATAAAGCGACGCTTTACTGAATTTGAGGTCAAACCGAATTGGTTTGTCAAAATAAGCTACTAAACCGAATAAAAAACCTTAAGAACACATACCCTAAGTTTAAAGTTACGGTTTTTAGCTAGTATTCTTTTCTCTATTCACGTGAATTCAAGGTTTTGATTTATTCTCTTCTTTTCTATCACTGGTAATTACACTGTTTTGAGTTCAACTTCTAGCTATATATGCCTATGTTCATGCATGACCTTTCTTTGCTTTCATACACAAAGCGAGCGCTTTGTGTCGCTATAGAGCAAGGCGAGAGGCGAGACACCCGTTGCCTCACCTCGCCATGCGCTTTTTTAAACCAAGATTGTGCCCCCAATTAAATTCAATCCTACATCCGCTACTGTGTGTCTGCCCCTGGTCCGAAGCACGTGTTTCCTCCGTTTGTGCTTAGAGCCGGTAATTCTTTTGATAATAACATCTCTAGGATCTACTTTACATATCTCTTGGCGTTTGTATTCTTATCTCAACACTCACATTGTTAGAATATTGTCTTATGTACCCACTGCTTCTGGTTGCAGTAGCGGTCCTGACTCTATAAAGGTCAGAAACTATTTTTTGAAAAAAGCCGCTAATGACATACTATAAGTTTGAATTCTGGGTACAAAAGTTCCTACTTCACTAAAAAGCCACTAGACTATTAAAATATTTAGAGAAAAATGGCCAAAAATTGTATATATAATTTTAGGGATGGAAGCTCATGCTTCTACTGCTTTCTATCAGGACCGGGCCTGCTAGTTGTCTGCTCTTTGATACCTACTGGTATCTCTCTCTGTTTTGAGCCTTTTCATGAACTATGTATGTATCAATAATCGCTTCAGTGAAGTGTTAAAAAGGGGTTACCTGAGAGATCCAACTAAAATCGTGTCTCAAATCATAATTTGCAGATTCTCAAAATTGGGACATTCTCTGAATTTGAATTCCTATAATCCTCTCTTTCAGTCGAGATAATCATTATGTCTTCACCTCCTAAATGTTGTTGACAATTTGATTGTTGCCGAGCCACACCCACTACAACGCAATCATTTAAAAAGTGGACTATATATGTACATCGCCGAAAAAGATATGTCCACTCTATGCTTTCGTGTCAAGCACTACGGTCATATAATGATTGTAATTTTGGAAGGACTATCAAATTCCGACTACTGGACGTGTCTGATGCACGTTTTCATATGAAATAAACAATCATAAATAGGAAAGAAGTGAACCATAACGCGTCTTTGTTAAGACCAAAATGTAGTTTTTTTAATTAACTTCTTTAGACCAAGTTGTGTGTTACAATACGCGTCTTCTTGATTTGAATGGATCAAACAAAAGAAAAACAAATAAACAGAAATAATCAACTTTTTTTTGGTAACTTGGCTTAAAAATAATCAACTTAACCCACGAAAAAGACCCTGTAAAACAAAACCTATTCTAGATTTTTGTTTAGATTTTTGATGGACGAAAGATATTATCTACATCTTATGTTTTGAAAAGAGAAACTACCAATGTAAGAAAAAAAAAGAAACTCAGTACCGTTCCCCTCCGGCCTCATTACGCATCGGTGAATTCAATCCGTGTCTCAGAGTTAACCGGTGGTTTCGTGCTGTATGCACCGGAGACCGGTTCTTATGATGATGTTGATCACTCTTATAAACGTTGCGAGGCTTGTCCGAAATTTGAACACTTGTCTCTTTAGCTTCAAGGCTTGGCTTGGTAGGCGAGGAAGAGACCGTGTAAGTGAACGTCCCAATGGGTATATCTTCGCCGTAATCTTTAATGTCTTGGAGAACTGAAACAACGGTGCTGATGGATGGCCTTCTGTTTGGTCGGTAGCTTAGGCATTGGTAAGCCAAAGCCGCTGCCTTTCTTACACCCGTCTCTGAGTACTGATCTTCGAGCCTCGGGTCCATTATTCTCCCGAGTTTTCGTGGGTCGTTGAGCATTGGACGAGCCCAATCAACGAGGTTTTGTTCCCTTGACGATCTTTTTTTGTCTACCGACCTCCTACCTGTCAACAACTCAAGTAACACAACTCCAAAGCTGTACACGTCACTCTTTGCTGTTAGATGGCCTGTCATTATATACTCTGGCGCGGCGTACCCCTGCGTGCCCATCACACGTGTAGACACGTGCGTTTCGTCACCTTCTGGTCCGTCTTTTGCTAGCCCGAAATCAGAGAGCTTTGCTGTGTAATCCTGAAATAATAATTAATGAAAGATCATTATTATTCAAGTCCAACACTTAAAACTTAGAATGATAATTTCAAGACTTGGGTCTTACAGAATCTAACAAGATATTGGAGGCCTTGAAATCGCGATAGATGACAGGCTTTTCTGCTTCATGAAGAAACTGCAAACCTTTTGCAGCTCCGTGAGCGATCTTCATCCTGGTTAGCCAAGGCAGCGATATAGTACACCCTGCATATTTTAACAATTAATGTTCATCACTTCCTATTCTAACAACGAATCAATCATCATCTAATGATTAGTGTTAAATGACTTAGAACTTACTTCTGAATAGTTGAGACTCTAAACTCCCACGAGGCATGAACTCATAGACAAGGAGTCTATGTTCTTCCTCGCAGCAATACCCGATCAGCTTCACCAGATTTGGGTGTTTTAACTTCCCTAGAAATATAACCTCCGTCTGAATAAAAAAAAACATTTTAATACTTAATATTTTGTAAAGGAACAGATGATTATGGAAACGAATTTACGAACCAGCCATTCACGGTGACCTTGAAGGCCTTCTAGATCGAGAAGTTTAACAGCGACAGGCTGAGCTTTAAGACCAGGCCGTAACTTGTCGTCGATGAACCCTTTGTGAACCGGACCGAACCCTCCTTCGCCCAGGAAGTTGCTTGAAGAGAAGCTTTGTGTGATGACTTTGAGCTCTGCCTGTGTGAAAACGTGGAGATCCGAACCGGCGAGAGAGATTGAAAGATCTTCAGACAAGGTTGTGGAACTTGGATCACTTATGTCTAAGATCGACAACCCAAGAAATGATTTCTGTTTTGTTATTACACCATCACCATCATTTTTCTTTGCCTTTTTTGATGAACATATGTTTTCTGGATCCAAGAAACATGCAACCATTAGTGATCTCCAGGATAGTTTCTTCTTTACGGCCATTGTTTTTTGTTTTTTCTTTTGTTTTGGTTGTTGTTTTTTTCTAATGGTTTTGGTTTGTAATGGGAGAAAGAGCTTTTAAAGTCTACGGGGAAAGACCACGACTTTCTAATTATTTTCAGTTTTATATTTTATTCTAACTACGTTTCTTTCTCAAGAACTTTTCTTACCGAAAAGGCAAAATATATAATCGTTGATGAAAAAAAATATATATAATAGTTTACTTTGTGAAAGAGGTGACGACTTCGTTCGGTGGGTTTTCTAAAGCTTTTACTGCGCCTGACATTGTCATTTAATTCATACTTGGACAAGTTCATAGTCGTGAGTGGTTGGCTTGGCTCCAGGGGAAAAAATGACACGTTTGTTCTGTTTCATAAGCTCCACAACGAAGAAATGGATAATGAGCTTCTTTCTCCATTTTATAAATTATAATATTTTAGAAAGTTTTTAATATTTTATAATATATTTTATGAAATTTAAAATTAATTTTAATATATTAAAGTTGTATGAATATTCACTATGTTTCAAAATGAGTTTTGTTTTTTTTTTTTAAAAAAAATACATATTATATTTTCAATTTTCATTAGGTAATATAGTAAAATATAAATTTTGAAGAATTTGATTAGCCATGTTTATAGAATTTTGACTAGATAAAATTATGAAAATATTTAGTTACAAAATAATATTTATAATTAAAATTTAAAATATTTTAAATATTTTCAAAAATAGTACTATTTATTGGATATAAAAATAAGTGAATATGTTCTAGAAAAAATCACTACAAGAAAACAACACTTTGGCGAGGAAAATTAACGAGGAAATAAAATCCTCGTAAAATTACGTCGATTTTACGAGGAAATTACAAAGAAAGAATAAAACGTCGTTATTTCCTCGTAAAGTAACGAAGAAAACATTTCCTCGTTAAAACCACGTAAAGCTTGCATCATCTTTACGAGGAAATGAGGAAATAGAGTTTCCTCGTAAACACAACGTAAATTCGCGCCTTCTTTACGAGGAAATATTTTACGTGATTTTAACGAGGAATACTAAAGCACATTTTTTTTTGCTACCTACCTATTCCTCGCATATTCCTCGCAAAACTTCAACTACCAGATTCAAAAATTTTCTATAAATATAGAAGTTTCAACATCATTTTAAACACACCAATATTGAGGTTTGAGGTTTGGAATGAAGAGTAGAAGATAAGAAAGATGGTGTTTGTGGTTTGGGGTTTTAGATTTTAGGCGTTTAGAAAGCATACCTCGTTAATTCCTCGTAGTTAACAAGGAAATAACGACGAAAAAAAAAATGCGAGCCTCGTTAATTCCACGTAAGACGAAATCGTCGTAAAGGCCACGTAAGCTTACGTGGAATTACCGAGGCCCGTCTTTTATTTCCTCGTAATTTCCTCGTAATTTCCTCGTGGGTTTACGAGGTTTTAACGAGATATTTTGTCTAAACCCCTAAACCCTAAACCCCAAACCCCATCTTTCTTCTATTTTGTCTAAATCCCAAACTCCAAACCCCATTAATAATTTTATAATTTTCAAAAGATTATATTTTCAAATCTTCAAAAGATTATATTTTTGTTGCAAAATAAATAATTTGATTTTGTATAAGTTTATATTAGAAAGAAGAGATTGATATTAGAAGTTAAAGAATTGTGGTTTTAAATTTTGAGTTTTGAAATGTTAAGAGGATTATATTTTCAAATCTTCAAAAGATTATATTTTTGTTGCAAAATAGAAAATTTAAATAAATAATTTGATTTTGTACAAGTTTATATTAGAAAGAAGAGACTGATATTAGAAGTTAAAGAATTGTGGTTTTAAATTTTGAGTTTTGAAATTGTAAGAAGATATTGAGGTTAAAAGGAAGATATGTTTGTAATATATGAAGTAGAATATAAGAAAGATGGGGTTTAGGGTTTGGAGTTTGGGATTTCTGATTTTAGAGGTTTAGAAATTTACCTCGTTAAAAACTCGTAATCTACAAGGCATTTACGAGGACCAGAAAGACGGGCCTCGCTTATTCGTCGTTGGATTTGGGACGGGCCTCGCAATTTCCTCGTAAGTTTACGAGGATTTTACGATGAAATAAAAGACGGGCCTCTTTAATTCCTCGTAAAGCTACAAGGAAATTGCAACGTCTTCGTAAGTTATATATACAACCCAAACCTCACACTCTCCATTCGTCCCAACTTCCTCTCCAATTCCTCCCCATTTCCTCTCCCATTCCTCTCTCCTTCGAAATGGTAATTTCCTCGCTCCCCATAATTAGTTTAGTATATTAGGTGGTTAGTTTAGGGAATTTAGATAGGTTTACTGAATTTATGTTCGTTAGATAGATTTTTTTAATTATTGATGATAGATTTTTTATTATTGATGATCATAAACTCAAAAAATATATTTTTGCATGTTCGCAAGAACATGCTTACTGCTCACTACAGAGACATGTTCGGTGAGCCTGGTAGTCAGTTAGACCCGCCAGGTTCTTCTTCAGGTGCCGGCGGTTCCGTGTGAGTGGACTTGAGGCCTTCATCGACGTTATAGTGGCCAAAAATCCGGAATGGAAAACTTTGTTGAGGAATATGAAATAACAAAATCCCATTCCAGGCGAGTCATCGGGCACACATGACGAGGAGGATGTTACGAGGAGGAGCGAGGAATTCTACGAGGCGATGAACGGGCCTTAGTTTTTTTTTTCGGTTTATGTATTATAAAATCCAAAACTTATTTATATATAAAATATTTTGTTGCATTTGAATTTTATTTAAAAATTATTTATAAACCACAAATATTTAAATATTTTTACTAAATTAAATTAATGATTATTAAATTAATCAATATTATTTATTAATTCGAAAATTCGCATTATACGAGTTATTTAGGTCGAAAGCTAACCAAGGAATTTACGAGGAATATTTTACGAGGTATTTACGAGGAATATATTTCAAGGAAGTTACATCAAATTTACGAGGATTTCTTTTCAAGGAAATTATGTGTAAGTAACGACGAATGCATCGCGTGGTTTCTACGAGGAAAGTCCGCGAGGATTTTACGAGGAATTGCGGCGAGGAACTTACGACGAAATCTTTACTTCGTCTTTACAAGAAATGGTTGACTCGCTACTTTACGAAGAAATGGCGACGAAATGTGTGTTACGACGGACGATAAACGACGAAACTCATTTCCTCGTTAATTCCTCGTAAACTTCATTTTACGAGGAATTAACGAGGAAATTGGTCCTCGTTAAATATCTGTTTTGTTGTAGTGAATGCACTTCCTCTCCTCCGTCTTTTTAACTTTAAAACGAGGTAAAAATCAATTGGGAAAAAGCCGCACAGATTTCATTAGACTAAAAATTATTTGGTAGAAGTGCAAATTAGGATTGAGTCAAGCTTCTAGAACACTCAGATAAATTATAATACAAGATTGTGTGTTTTCAACCAAATTATTATGCAAGCTATGTCATCTTTTTATAAAATAAATTAAAAAAGTATGAAAGAGACTACCCACCGCGTTGTGGAAGAAGGCGACTTGTTCACAATGTCTAAACCAAACATATAACTTAAAAAAAATTGCTTTCTGACTTAAGATTGAGTTGACATTTTATTTGATTGGTCCCACAGAACTAACGCCCTATTTTTCAAACCAAAGAACGTCTAGAAAATTTTCAGACTACTGATTTTCGGTCTTTTTAAATTCAGAACCATTCCGTAACTTTCTTGGGAGGGTTAAAAGTTAAAACTAATGGTTGTAAATTATATATTCTTTTCCGTCAAATAAATTTTTTATTATTCAAACTTGAAATGATTTAAAAAACCAGATTGAAATAAAACAACAAATGTAATATAGATTCATGTAATAAGATTTTGATATAGAGAATTATCTCAGCCAAAAGGATTAGCCAGGTGGGGAGAGAAGAGAGAGAAGAGAGAGAAAGCTCTGTCGCTTTAACCTTTTCCGGTCGACGGCGTAGGCTCACACAGCCACCGTCGGTCTGGTTGTCGTTTCCGTCCGTTTCCCTTCTGGTTCCCTTTGTTTTAAGTTTTTCTTTTTGGGTTTTAGGTAGATCTATAGCTTCCGTCGTCGCACCGCCTTCTCGGTGGACGGTCGACTCCGGTACTTCGTTGTTGCTCCTTCCGTCAAAGGGGAACAATCAGATCTAGTCTTGTGTGGTAGGGGGAGGCTCCATTATGCTCCTGCAATAGTCCGATTGGTAACAAGTTGGTGTTTTAGCTTCGTTTCAGGATGAGCTCTCGCGGCGTCGATGGATGCTTTCCGGCGAACGAAGCGGTGACGAAGTAGATGTCGACTGCGATGAGATCTTGGGTGAGACCCGATGACGATCTCCGGTGGTTCGAATCTAGAGAAGTGTGTGGTCGTCATTCTCAGTGTCTGGCGAGGAGTGAAGCAAGATAGCGGTGTGTCTGGCTCCGAGGTTTTGCGACGGTTTGGTGGTCTCAGTCGTGCCCTAGGAGAAGAAAAGCTGCGGCGGCGCCTGAGAGAGATCGTATGTGACACGTGAGTCCGTCTGGGAGACGATTGTGACGCGTGTACGCGTCCCCCTAGGCGTCGGATGCCCTAGTTTGGAGAATGGGCTTTGGCCCAAATCCTTTGTTTTTACCCAGTTGTATCTTTGGGCTTTTGTGGTGAATATATGTTTGTAAGGCTTAGGCCATATTTTTACCTTTTAGGCTTTTAATATAATTTCATCTTGAAAAAAAAAATAAGATTTTGATATCTTAAATATTTTCAAAGTCAGGCGAAATATTTCAGAATGAAGAATAAAAATAATCGAAAAATCAGAGAATATATTCTTCAGTTTTGACAACTTCTTCAATTTAGTAAAAAAAAAAAATTATATTCATGGATCTTGAATCGTCTAGATTGAATCCTTAAAATCAATGTCAAAAGTTTTGCATGCCAATAGTTGTAGCATACACTCTATTATGACAGTCTCAAGTTCTAAGTGTAGAGATGAGATCTTATGCGTTGTTTTTGGCTCTCAAAAATTAAATTAGTCTCTAAATTTTTTAATGTCCATCCACAACCACTAAAGAATGCGTCATATCATATATTTTGGGCCCAATAATTTGACGAGGTTCGAGTAAACCCATGATTGAGTTAAGATTGTGAGAGGATGGAGCCGAGTCTGAGGTACTTGAGGTAATCTCAGAGAAGAACCACTATAAGAAGGGAAAGAGAGAGAGAAAGGACAGGACATTCGGAAAAACCCTAAAGCTAATACACAATACATACGACCGCACACGATCTCTCAATCTTGTATTCTCGAGACCTTTGTTCTTAACTCTTAATAGTTGTAACCCGATCTCTTTCTGTCATTGTATTCAATCAATCCTTGTCAATAAAAGTCCATATTTGTCCACTGGAATCTGATTACATTGTTGTGTGTTTGAGGATATATGTTGTTGCCCACATTATTTATTCCCTAATCTTTTACAAAACAATCACTATCAAATACTTAGTGTGGGTTTTAGGATCTACATTTTGGGGCCGTTTGTGGGAAAGAGAAACAAAATACATCCTTGCTAAGAATCTGATCTAAGGTTCCAAAGCAGGATCATGGATCCCCCGCAAATTCCATCCGTTCTAGTGAACCAAAAACGATCGTTGTCAATTGATATCACTCAAATTAACCTAAGAAGTGACTTTTATCCTATCAAATAAGAGGTTCAATTGTAGTACTTAGGATCGAATCCATAAAGAGTGAGGGCACACAATAGATCCTAATCATTGGTTATGAAGCTAGGTAAACATTATGAAAGCAGTAAACAAGCAAACCGTAGTTGTTCAACTGATTGATTGGTTGAGGTTGTAAACAATAGTAAGAAAGCGTTAAATCTAGAGTTGCAGGTAATCCGGATTATAGAGATATAGAAGCTAAAGATGTGTGTAGGATATTCTAGAACTCAAACTTTCTAATGTATAAATATCTAACTATCGCATGTGAGTCTAATAGTTATCCAAGTATAGTATTCAGCTTTCACTATATGAACACACTATGAGCATCGACCGTTTCTACCTTTCTAGCATCAATCGATGGTACCTTTAATCAATTTTAAGGTACTATCTGAATGGTTCACTAGGCTTCCTGTATCAACTATCGTTTGTTTCTAACAATCTTAGCTCAAAGGAATCAATTCAGGTAACATACCGTGCTGTCGTGTGCGCATAAGAGCAATTCAGTTGATGGATATCTCTAACATATTAGTAATTATATAGTTTTGGCCAATCCTTCATAAACCTAATAAAACCCTAAATCTAAAGAGTGAATTACTCAAACATAGCAAAACAAATCATATCAATAATATGAATATGCTGCATATAATATCTAGAGTTCCAATATAAAAACTAGTGTTCCAATACAAAGCTCTAAATGAGTCTTGGATTTTCTCTCCAAACTACTAAAAATCTTAAAATGTTTGCTGTGAAAATATGAAAACTAAAGAAAGTGTGTGTTGCCCAATACAATGGCAGAGCACATAAATAGTAGATTAAAGTCGTCTAGGGGTATTTATGTGGGACTTGGGCTATAAGTCGGTTGGAAACCAAGTAGGGGCTTGCTTGCTTCGCCATCAATCGAAGACATGTGATGTTTGTCGATCAATGTTTGAGTCGGATGTCGACTTCGGACTGGTTCGATTGTCAGCTACAAGTTTCCTCTATCTTTATCTTCAAAAGGCTTCAAAATCACCACATTTCTCGAAAACATACATGACCCTGTAAATACTCTAAAAAGACTCTGAAACACAATAAATAGATTCTACGACACTTATATACCATGACTAATAACTGGTAAAATACATGGTATATCAATTCCCCCAAAATCACAATTTCGCTTGTCCTGAAGAAAAACACATAGTAGTCTTATGAAAGAGGTCTGAAAATAGTAGACTCACATAATTAAAATCACTACTCTCATTTCTTTAAATATGATATGTGGAAGTGAATCATTACTAACCTTAGAATATTTCAATGTACTACACTCTAACTTAGTCACCATACCATAAAACACACAACTCTAATGATAGCGCATGATGTACACTCTACTCACCTCATTTCTGCATAAAAATAGATGTGTATTCCACATCTTGGGAGTATCGATCACTGAACACATAGAATCAACTTAAGAAAGTATTTGGACCAACATTTAGTCTTCTCTGACTCTTTCCCTCTCTCTTCTCTCTTCTCTGAATCCTATTATTTCAATGCCGATGAACAGTGATGCTAATTCAGCCGTCTTGTTCATCTTATTCTTTCAACATATGTACCTTTCTCTATTTTTTGACAAAGTGTAGGCGAATAATAGGGTCACAAATAATTTACATATTCCTCTATTCCAATAATATGTGACCATTTCTTTCTGAATTAGAATAATGGGATCGCAGATAATTTATCTATCCCTCTGTATCTTCGAGGAAATCATCTCAATCTTTTGTACTTGTAGATGATGAAGTGAGGTGAAATGGGAATTAGAAACACACAAACTCTAGTACCTTCTAGTCTTGCAAGATGACTACAATCCAATGTATACCAAGCCCCAAAACAAGTGAGTAAAGTTGATTAAGGTTGGAAGTCAGTTTTGTTTTTCCAGACATTCTTAACAGGTGTGGATGTAAGTATTACGTGATGCATTGCGGTGTTTCCATCTAATACATCATGCAGTCAATAAATCTAGATGGTGTTAGAGAGTGATTAGAGTAGCAATCAAATTGTATTTGATCATAATTCCCTTCTTGACTCAAAAAATTTGTAAATATACAAATCAAAAACTCAAATTAAAACACAATATCAATAAACCTCTCCCAGATTTAAATAACAATGTCCCCAGTGTTATCCATTCAAAGTTTTGTGAGAACATATGTCAAAAGTACACAATTTAACAAGAAAAAACAATATACTTGCTCGCTGATGTCAGTATCGATCGACACAATAAAGTGGCAATCGATCGTCGCTGGTGTTGAACTATTGATTGATATCGATATTAAAGGCATTCGTCTCCCCAAATCTTGTTTTTCTGCAATAAAATAGAAAAGAAAGCTGACTAAAACTTTAAAAGAAAACTAAGTAAAACTTACCAATAGATTGTCCCCATTAAACGCTTTGTTATAGTTATTTAGCTTGACTTTTTGGAGGTTTTATGGAGTAAATGAAGGTAGTTAACGAGTTGTTGAAAAAAACATGTCAACATCTTCTCTGCTCATCAAGGTACCAACAAAGCTCTTGATTGCTTCTTCTCCTTTAGTTATGTGATTTTGCTTCATGTTGATGATCCATTTGGTGTGATATAATTTCTGCTCCAACTCCTCCATTGTCTTACTGATCCTAGCAATGTTGTTGTTTAGGGGGTGGAAAAGTCTGTCAATCATTTGGTTCATCTTTTTGTACATCCCACATTGGTCTGAAATGGCTTTCTTCAGTATTTCCATGACCTCATCTCTATTGTATATTTCCTCTTTTGGTGAATGTGTGGATGTAGGGTTAATTCCAAGCATCTGAAAATATCCATCATACTATGGTAGACTCAAATACTTCCCTCCTGATATATCAGCCATCTCCAGTGTTGCTTCTGTATCCTTCTTAGATACATTAATGATCCTCCCATCCAGTGTTCGTGCATTACCATTTGTTAGGGTCAAAAACGGTTATCTTGAAACTAACGTTTAAAAATTGCATCTCCATACAAAAGCTTCCTCGGCACACTCCCGACAAAAATTCCCGACCGAAAAACTCACGAGAAATAGATCGAGCACACAATCCAACTCGCCAAAACGGCAAGTTGGATCAGTCCAACTCGCCAAAACGGCGAGTTGGATCAGTTTAACTCGCCAAAATGGCGATTTGGATCAGTCCTACTTGCCAAAACGGCAAATAGGACCACACATGCAATCCTACTCGCCACTTTGGCGAGTAGGATCACACAAGCAATCCCAGTCCTACTCGCCAAATTGGCGAGTAGGATCACACAAGCAATCCTACTCCCCATTTTGGCGAGTTGAACTAGTCTTACTCGCCAAAATGGCGAGTAGGATCACAAAAGGAATCCTACTCGCCATTTTGGCGAGCTGGACCAGTCCTATTCGCCAAAATCGCGAGTAGGATCACGCAAGCAATCCTACTCGCCATTTTTGCGAGTTGGACCAGTCCTACTAGCCAAAATGGCGAGTTGGATCGAGCACCCTGTCCAACTCGCCCGTTCGGCGAGTTGGACCAAATCTTATGCCTTCTGTTGAACCTCAATGGGTCAATCCCTTGTTCCGCCTCGATCGGAGTTACCATTGGAGCCTTAGAATAAGAACAACGAAGATTCATATTCCCGAATGGAGTCGATGGTTATCTTAACACCACAGTTGTCTAAACTATATGAGAAGTATGAAAATCCTCGTCGAATCGACGTCGTATCAAGAAGCGCTCCTTCGACGAAATCGTAAAAACGTTTAAATCGGTAAACGGCCCGAAGAGGCCTAGAACAGGGCCCAAAACCCACTTACAATTTTCAAAATCAAGCCTACTAATGCTATGACGGTGTATCTTACTTGCAGGAGGAAGCAAATCTCGCGAAATCGGAAGATAAATGTCAAGTTTCCAAGATAATGATAAAGATCGAGAAGAAAAGGAATATTTCCGTGAAGCAATAAAGTCGACCTAGGGGCCAAAAGGGGAGACGAGAACCGACCCAAAAGGCATATATAAGGGGATCTAAAGCTAACGACATGAAGGGGGAGACTTAGACCTAACAAAACTCTGCTAGCTTAGAAGAACTTAGAATTTAGACGACTCACTTTTAGTTAGACTCTTTTCGTCCGAGTTCTGAGATCGATTCGGCTAGCAAAACTCTGTATTGTCTTTCGGAAACTCTGTAACTTTTCTCTTTTCAATTAATAATACGCCTCTGTGCAACTTACTTTTGATATTCTGTTATGTTCGTCTTTTTGGTTTTTTTTTGTGTTTTCACTAATAATGTGGGACCTCTGGGAAAGTCGAATTGACTTGACTTTCCTTATTTTACGAAAAATCGACAGTGTGAATTTCGGTTCCCATACCATCATCATCTCTGTATACTTCACACTCATTAGGTTGCACTACACGGATCCTCCTTTTCAAAGGATTAACAGTATTCATTTCAAAACTCAGTTGGTAGTAATCATCCTCCCAACTGTTGATCGATCCTTCTGGAAAAACGTCTATCTAATGGTTACCATTCTCATTTGCAGGGTTATCGTCGATTGATACTTCAAGGTTTCTGCCTATTGTGGTCTCGAACCGATTGTTGAACGATGGTTTGTGTTGAGTGTCGATCGATGCTTCTCCATCCGATTCGTGTTCTGCTCCAGAATCAGAATAACAATTTGCTCTGAATCCTGAATCATCTCTAATCTCCATGTAGGACGTCTGTGACTTGACAACTCGCACATGATCATAATAAACATTAGGGTCTATGAGTGTCAAGCACAACTGGTTAGTCTGGATTGTTCAAATTGCTACTACAGTAGCCATGAAAGCTCTCACAAGTAGTAGAGAAAAATTCCACTTCAGCTTGATTTCTAGGACATGAAAGCCCACTGGCACTAAGGCATTACCAATCTGCACCTCAAGTTGTCTGACGATTCCTCTAAAGGCGCTAACTCTAGGCTCAGATGATTTGCCATCACCTAATTCAGGTAATAATTGATGTGTGCTTAATTATCCTAATATCAGGGTTCTATTTAGCTACTCTAGAACAGAAGCAATAAGAACAATTCAATTGATTGATATTTCTAACATCTTAAAAACTCTATAGTTTTGGCTACTCCTTCATAACCCTAATCAAACCCTAAATCTAACAAGTGAATTACTCATACATAGTAAAGCAAATCATAGAAATAATTTGACTAAACTGCATAGAATATAATAAAGTAGAAAAACTGGAGTTCCATTGTTCCAATACAAATTTCTGAACGAGTCTTGGATCTTCTCATCAAACTACTAAAAAACCTAAAATATTTTCTGTGAAATACGAAAAGTAAAGAAAGCGTAGGTTCCCGATACAATGGTAGAACACATAAATATTATATTAAAGTCGGTCATGGGTAATTCAGTAATTGTGTGGGACTTGACTATAAATAGCCTAGGAACCAAGTCGGGCCTTGCGTGTTTTGACGTCGATTGACGACGTGATGTGTTATCGATCAATGTTTAACTCTGATTTCGACTTTGGATTGGTTCGATTACCAGCTACGAGTTTCTTCTATCTTTATATCAAAAATGTTTCAAAATCACCACATTGCTCTAAAACATACATAAACCTATAAATAAAACATTTATATACCATGGCTAAAAACTGGTAAAATCCATGTTATATCATGAATCTCCCTAGATCTGAATCAAGTAATGAAATATCAACATCATGCACATAACAGACAAACCAGACAACAACATCCAGAGGGTTCGGATGCAGCAAAAACCATCGCCTACGGGCACAACGGGACCCTCAATTCCATAGAAAACTAACACACGAGTCTAGAATTGATCTGGGGAATATAAATCTGCCGACAACACAACCACTCAGACACAATCGGTGTGACTGATCCTCCTTTACCTCGAGAACATACCCGGGAAAAGATGGTAGAACTCTGGGGAATGGTTTTGAGGCTCATTAACAAATCCCAAAACCAGGAGATCGCATATCAAACCATAGCCAATCGATAGGAGCAAGCCAAAGGAAACTCTGTGCGCAACGAGCCGAAGCTCTTGAGAGATAGAGAAATTGACAAGATAATGTAAACCAAACTCCCACCTCTCAGAGAAAAATTCATGGAGCATTCAGAACCCCAGATTTCCCAAGCTCTTGATCTGTCAGATTCGAAGGACAACGCAGCCTGGAACATCCCATTTTCGCTTTAATTACAGCCGCCTCGACGAGGTGCAAACCATAATTCAGGAGCACGAAGACCCTCCGATCCGCATCTAGAACAACTCAAACTAAAGGAACGTGACCGTATGCTAGCCAGCGTAAGGCTACACGACATAGGAAAGATCAGGTTCCCTTAGTATTTTGTATCATTCAAATTACACTATTGAGCAACTTTACTCTATCAAATAAGATGTACAGTTACAATACTTGGATCGAATCCTCATGGAATGTGTGATGTGAACATGGGCTGATCTACGAAGTTCTGGATAAAGAAGACATTTAGAAATCAACCTATTATGTTATCTAACATGTCCAGCCCAATTTTATGAAGTTAAAAGTCCAAGACAGTTTAAAAAAAAGTGGGTTCTGTGTTGTTCAAGAAAAGTGACGAAAATCAAAAAATAAATTTTCTGGAAAGCTTCTCTCTCTTGCATGCAAAGACTACTTGTTCGAAGAACCTTCTCTCTCTCCTCCATTTAATGTTTTTTTTCCTATGTGGTACAACCCTGGAATAGCTGTCTCTCCCTGAATCACTTGAAGGGGTGTGGGTGGATGATAGATGATGAATATGGTCTTCTCCTCATAGCTATGGGATGCTCTAAAGATGTTTTTATTCTCCACAGACACATGATCACCCTGCTTGATGTCTAGGATGGATCACAGAAAAGGGATAATCCTTGCGAGAATGAATCAGAAGACTCAAAATCCTCCAAGGCGTGTGGGATGAAGTCGGACACAAGAGATATGGCTCTTCTCCTGATACTCCAAGGCTTCTGGTCTGGATATTACACACCAAATCAGAGAACCCAAAGGCTGGATATTACACACCAGCATAATTGAGAGAAAACTCAAAACAAAGAAGATAAAAAATGTCGATTGATTAACTGGATGCCAAAAACGTGGCTACATATGTTAAAAACAATAAAACTGAAAACCCTAAACCAAAACCAAAGTGGTTAATGAAAACCAGATCCTAATCCTATTGCTAATTGGTTTAAAACACAAAACCGATTCCTAATTGGTTTATAAATAACCAAAACTAATCTTAATTGGTTTACAATTAAATTAATCATAAATAAACTGAAAATAAACCATCTTGGACGTGCCTAATCCTCTTGGGCCAATCATAATCCAAGCTGGTTTGTCTTTCCACTTTTTGGGCCAATAAAGGTCTTTTTCGAACAAATCTTGCTTGGGCTCGATCCATCTTGTTCCAAGTCTGACCAATCTGCTCCTTATGCTCATTTGGATGATAAAGATCCTCATCATGTTCCATTTCCAGCTCTTGTTCTTCATCTTCTATTTCCAACTCATTTCTCGTCCATGTCGGTTTGAACAGTGCATTTCCTGATCATAGCAGATCACCCATTTCATTTCCTGTCTAGCCAGCTTTCTCCCATCCATTTCCTGGTTCACATTGCGTACTATTCGTCCATACTGGTCCATATTCATTCCTTTCTCTTTAAAGGCCTCATCAAGGCCGATAGACTTTTCTCGGTCCAATACTTCATGAATCAGGCCAATAAACTCTCCAATAAGCCCACTAGGTCTTGCTATGACCCATTTCCTTTCTGTTATATGGATTGGCTTCCAGAACATGAGTTTGAAGCTGATCCTGGTCGCACCAATACCTCCTCCTCTAAAAGGATTTGTCCTCAAATCCAGTTCTTTAAGGATGAATAGACTTTTCCTGGAATGGATGTCTCTCCCCGGATCATTTGAAGGGGGTGTGGATGGATGAAAGGTGATGATGATGGACTTTATTAAAGAGCTATGGATTGCTCAGAAGCTATTTTTCTGCTCCACAGACACATGATCACCCTGGTTACTGTCTAGGATGGATCACAGAGATACTCCTTACAAACAGAGAATCAAAGACTTGATATGTATCAAGGCTTGTGGATTGATGTGGGACACAAGAGAAATGGGAAACCTGAATTGGAAATAATGCAATTCAAAGCTAGGGAAGCTAAAGGATGTGTTAGGAAATCCAGAGATGAGTCAAAGTCTTACTGTGGTCATGAGAAACAAAGAAAGTTGCAGCTACATGATGCATATGTTGATGAATTGCAAAGCCCACAGTTCAAGGGACACCTCATGAAGATCATAGATAAATCACTCACTGATGTGATTAAAACACAAAAAAGAGGCCAGTACCACGTCCAGCATCAAGAGTTGATGAACTAGGTTGCTACCAGAATGAACCAGCAGAGAAGAAAGAAGAAACTGCAGCAGAATAGGTTGAAAGAGAACAAGATTTTGAATCAGAACCAACCACTCTTTGTCAAGCAGATTACTTGGATAATCATCTGAAACAAGAGGAGATATCATCAGTTATATGTGATCACGTACCTGGTCAAAACCAAGCTGAAGAAGGAGTGCTTGATGGATCACCTAAAGCTTATGAATTGGCAATTACAACTGTGGTTGAAGAAGGTGATATCATTGAATCTTTTTCTTATGATCTACTGACCAAACCTCCTGTATGGATTCAGACCAGCATAGTGGAGCATCTGAGGTTTGTTATGGGGCTACAACACCTTGTTTTTGAACCAGGAGGGAACTTGTGTGTGCATAAAATCACCAATAACACTCTGATCAAAATAGCTGCTGCATTGAAGCTTGATTTGGAAGGGTTATTGCATGAACAGAGAGAATGCATGAACAGAGAGAATGCATGAATAGAGAGAATCAATGCTAGTTTCTGGTTTAGCTAAGCTTAGATCATGTGCCAATAAGTCTAAGATCAAGGATTGTGTTTGGTATTATTGGAGAGAAGCTCAATCAGAAGCAATTGGATCTGAGCTAAACAAGGAGCAGAAATTGCTTGCTATAAGTGTTGCTTGTAAGCAGCATTGTCCAGTGAAGTATCTAGGATTTGTGAAGGCTTTACAAAGCTTTGTGTTTGAACCTGGAGGGGAGATAAACGTGCACAAGAGCTTTAACAACACCCTGGTCCAAGAAGAAACAAAGCAGCAGAGATTAGAAAGTCCATCATCATCAACTTTCATCCACCCACACCCCCTTCAAGTGATCCAGGAAGAGACAACCATTCCAGGGCCGTACCACTATGTATTAGTTATCTAGCTTTCTCAACAAGTTTAGTTTCCTATGAATAAGTTGTAAACTCCATTGAAATAAAATAAGTCTTTCATTATTAGTTTTGGAACCTTGAGAGTGATTCTCATTTTCTTTGAATGGTGTGCAATGTCCATTGATCTTTTGATATGTTGGGGTGCATCATATCTAAGGGATTAAACCAATCCGTCCTCGTCGTCATAACCAAGGGGTCAGCCTCATTGTCTTCTAGGTGTGTCATATCCTCGGGCATTGAGTTGGAATATCTGAGGCCTTCCGCATCTTTCGTGTGACCATTCACTCCACATCCCTTGTCTTTGAAGCTTTACGGTTTCGTAGCAGCAAGGCGTACCCCCTTATCCCCTTTAAAAACTTAGGGTGCTGACTCCTCGGGAGATTTACATCAGCACGAGCATACAATAAACTTAAGCAGTCAATGATTAAGGTATGATAGCTGATTGTAAAACAGTAAATAAAGAAGAACAAGGCAGTTGATCATTTAACTGATTTTGTTTATCAGCAATAAAAATAAATAGTTAGATCTAGGGATTAAGGCAATAAATATTATAGAGATATATAATGTTTAGGGATGTGAATTACTATCCTAGAACTCAAAGTCTAATGCAAAGATATCCAGCTTTCGTATGCGAGTCTTATCATGACTAAGTCCAGTGTTCCAGCTGTAACATGTCAACACGGATAGAGTGTCGATTGATGCTATTGAGTTAGCGCTGATCGATGCTTCCCTAGGCAAGAGTTATTGATCTAACAGTCCTATCTCAAGATAATCTATTTTAGTGAATAACTTTCTGTCGTAGTTGTCTACAATCCTAAGTTCAGGGTTCTAGTTAACTACTTTAGAACACAAACGTTAGTAGAAATTCTATTGAAGGATATTTATGTAATCACTCTATCAACTCTATAGTTTTGGCTAATCCATCAAAACCTTAGTAAACTCTAAATCTAACAAAGAAGACTACTCGGACATGATCAATCAAATCATGATAATAAAATGAATAGAATGCCATCTGATAAGATAAATCGATGCCTCTGAAGAAAGTGCTGAGTAGCTGCACTTCATTAAATCCATGATGTGGACAATCTCTTTGGTAAGATTTGACTTCTGAATGATTTTGTAGGCTCCTGTCTGAATGTAGCAATCTTTCTTCTCAAATCTTCAGCTCTTGATTCATCAAAGAAGTTTCTCAAGAAAGCATTCTTGATGTCATTACAGGAAGTAAGAGATCCTGGTGAAAGCTGTTTAAGCCAGTGTGAAGCATCTCCAGCAAGTGAGTACTTGAAGAGCTTTCAAAGTAGATAGTCCTCATGGACTCCATTTTATCTGATAGAAGATACTAAATCCTCTTATATCAACAGATGGTCCATATGATGCTCATGTGGTAGACCGCAATAGCGTGTCTGTCCCACAAATGTAAAGTACTGGGGGTTCAGCTCGAAATCGTGCCTCTGTATAACTAGAGGACGAATAGCAGATCTATTAGCGTAGTATTGGTCTGGACGGTTGTAGTCAGCCAATGTTCTTGGTCGAGCAGCCTCATCTATAGCATTAGCTATATCAATGGGATGAGGGACATGCATGTTTCCATTCTCGTCCCGTGCGAGAATAATAGGTGCAACCATGTCTCGTGGCTGAGTATCGATCGATGTAATCGAAGTGTAATCGATCGATTTCGGGTGAGTGGTGTCGGGCGACGGAGTAGTAGTCTTGGTCAACGGTGAAGAGCGAGTGTCGATCGATGTACGAATGTTAGAGTACTATATATTGATGCAAGAACGTTTCTCCTTGCGGATTGTGCGTTCCAAGAGAGCGGGATCTTGTGAGAGTAGTGGTGATTTCCTGTTTCTCCTGGTACTACTGGGCATTCACCTGAAAGACAAGAAATTTTTTTATCAGTTTTTGCAAAGTAAAGAAAACTTGGTCGAAATCGGACTAAACATGATCTAAGGGCGAACAAAGCTCCCCGGCAGCGGCGCCAAATTTGATCTCACTCAGATTACCCTAAGGAGTGAATTACTCACTCAAATAAGAGGATAAGTTGTAATACTTACGGATCAAATCCATAGAGAGCTCGGGCACACAATAAATCGTAAAAGCAGTGATTAAGCTAGGTCGAATATTATAAATCAAAACAAGCACAAGTAATTGTTCAGATGAGTTGTTTGGGGTTTTAAAGAATATCAATAAAGATTTAAGCTTAGAGTTTCTCTTCAAGAATTCATTATTATAGAGGTATGGATACTATGATGCATATGGGATATATAAGAACTCAACAAAAGAAATATTCGATCAACTTCTGTATTTTTAGACTATCTATTGTCTAGAACTTCAACCTCAGCTTCCGCTTGTTGGTATGAAGAAGCTGTCGGTCGATTACTCTATTGGAGTATCAATCGATACACCTTTAACCGCGTCGATCAATTAGTCTATTTATCGATCGATGTGCTTCTAGAGAAGCTTTAAAATCGGGTTGAACTATGTTCACTAATCTTCCTAAATCAACTTCCGTATGTATCTAGCATCTTAGCTCAGAGAATCTATTTAGGGAGAAAACCAAGATTCCACTTGCGCCTCCTATCCTAAGATCAAGTATCTAGTTAGCTATTCTAGAAACAAGCATTAAATACAATTCTCATGATGAATATCTCTAGCAAATTAGCATTCCATATTTTGGGCTAATTCCTCATGTTTCTATTTGAACCCTAAACCTACCGAGTTGGTTTACTAAGACATAGCTAAGCAAAGTATAACAATAGAATAAGAAAACTGCAGAGATAGAAAGGTGGAAAGTAATCTCTGAAGGAGTAATTCTCTTCTGTCCAACTCTAAACCTAAAAACCTTTGTGAAAAATAAGAAAGCTATGAGAAGCGTTGAAAGTGTGCAAAGCGTGTCTGTTGCCAATACAACGGCAGAGCACATAAATATATTAGGTTAAAACTCGTCAGGGGCATTCTTGTAATTTGGCATGATCTTGGGCTTTAATTCTGCTGGGACCAAATTGGTTTCTGCGCACTCGCTGTCGATCGATATCACAGGATGTGCATCGATCGATGTTAAACTCTCCTTGTCGAGCCATATGTGTTGGTCGAGGGTCAGCTCAGATGAAAACTCTAAAGTACTCTGAAAATGCTCCAAAATCT
Organism: Raphanus sativus; assembly: GCF_000801105.2. Lineage (NCBI taxonomy): Eukaryota > Viridiplantae > Streptophyta > Magnoliopsida > Brassicales > Brassicaceae > Raphanus > Raphanus sativus. Next base: position 26,683,824 of record NC_079514.1, on the reverse strand, counting down.
CCATTTACTCAAAATGACTCCTGAACCTATAAACATACTAAATAGGCTCCAAAACATAATAGTTATATCTTAAAACACTTATATACCATGGTTGAAATCAGGTAAATTCCATGGTATATTTGATATACCATGGATTTCACCCATTTTCTACAATGGTATAATGATATTTTTAATATTTATATAATATGTTATCTAGCCTATTAGGTATGTTTTCAGGTTCAGGAGTGTTTCATGATAAAGTGATGCTTTTGGAGCATTTTGGAGCACAAGAGATAATACACCCGAGTTGACAATTCAAGACCAAGTCGGAAGTCAACATTCAAAGACGAATCGATTGATACTCACCTAGATTTGTCGATCGACGTAGCTGTGAAGACCCGCGTACTTGAAGATTATAATCGATCGATACACCTCAAGTATAGTCGATCGATAGCAAGGACGAAATGGTTCAGCCGTTTACTTGACCAAGGCTTCACCAAATTACGAGATTACCCCTGACGAGTTTTTAACCTAATAGAAATGCTTAAATATCCTGCCTAAGTGTTTTTGACGGCAGAGAGTGTGAGATAGTGTGAGAGAGATAGCTAGAGATTTACAGTTTTCAGTTTTGTTCTAAGTTCTGAGAGATTGGAGAGAGATCAATGAGAGATTTGTGATTGAACTCCATTTGTTTTCTATTCTCTTTCTAATGCAATTTCATTACCTATCTTGTGTTATGAATTGCTTAGTCATGTCTGAGTAGTCTACTTGTTAGATCTACGGTTTAAATAGGTTAGAGGGATTAGCCCCAAACTATACTTGCTAAGTTGTGATATTCATCAAATGGATTGTACTCTATGCTTGTATTAGAATAGCTAACTAGAACATAGATCACTAGGATGTTATGATCTTGAATTATCTGTTTGAACTAACTTGTCTCCCGTTGAGAATAGCGAGAGCCCTCCTTGATACTTAGTGTTCATTATCGGCTCGTGCCTAGGCATAGCTATAAGCCGTCGATCGATATCCTGACTGGAGAATCGATCGGCGTTGCGAAAGGTGTATCGCTCGATATCCCCATAGGATTATCGATCGACTCTTTCTTTGGTCAACAGACGATAGTTGAGATCAAAGATCTAGTTAGTTAACCAGTGGGAAATCATTGATTGTTAAGCGGCTGAGTTCTATAATATCATGCAAACAACTTGTTAGGCATCTATAGACATTATAATCCCCAATACCTGAGTAAAAGCCCTATGTCTAGCACTCTTCTTTATCGTATAAACAACCCATCATATTGTTAGTAGAGCAACTGCCTTCTCAATTAGGATTGTCATTTTACATTTCCATCATAAAAACCAAACTTCACCAAGGATTGATTAATTAATTAGATTTAATTGGTTCCCTAGCTCCTCGTAATTCGATCCCTAAGTACTACAGCTGAACCTATTATTTGAGTGGTATCAAATTGGCACCGTTGCCGGGGAGCTTTGATCGTCATTAGATTTAATTTTATCAATTTTAGGTTTTCTTTTTCTTTTACCCCCTTTCTGATTAAAATTATTCTTGACTTTTCAGGTACATGTCCAACAGTACCAGAAGCAATAAGGAAAATCAACTACTGTACTCAGAGGATCCTGCACACTTGGAACGTTCAATCCGCAAAGACCTACGCTCCCCATCGATTGACAGAACCGCCGCACCGTCGACTGATATTCACGATCAACCGTCGATCAATACTCAGACACCACCGTCGATCGATACACTTCGCTGCTCTACATCGCTCAACACTACACACCGTACATCGATCAATACTAATCCGCGAGGCATGGTTGCGATTGTTATTCTCACGCATGGCGAGAATGGAAACCTGTATGACCAGGATGGTCATCTGCGTAATGCAACAGGTCAGAAGCTAGATGCACAGGGAAATGTAATCCCTGAGCCAGAAGCTGAGGCTACAGAAGAAGGTCAAACACGATCGTTGGCAGACTACAATCGTCCTGATGAGTACTACACTAACATATCAGCTATTCGACTTCCGGAGATTCAGAAGCCAAACTTCGAGCTCAAGCTTCAGTACTACTCACTCGTGTCACAGATACCCTACGCTGGGTTATCACACGAGAATTCTATGGACTATCTGGAGAGGTTCGAGGATCTTATAGCTGCTATTCGCATGGATGGAGTCCCTGAGGACTACCTACTCTGCAAGCTTTTCAAATACTCACTAATTGGAGAAGCTTCACACGTGCTTAAGCAGCTACCTACATGATCACTGACATCCTGGGCCGACATCAAAAACGCCTTCCTGCGTAATTTTTTTGATGAGGCACGTGCTGAAGACTTGGAGCAAAATCGCCACTTTCGCGCAGAAGTCTGGTGAGTCTTTTAAGGACGTGTGGATCAGATTTAAGTTCTTCCAGCGAGACTGTCCACACCATGAATTCAATGAAGTGCAGTTGCTAAGCACTTTCTATAGAGGTATCGCCTTGAGGTATCAGATGCCTCTTGATACAGCTAGTGAGGGGAACTTCAACACCAGGAATCCAATAGAGGCTGTGAGACTTATTGAGAACCTAGCCAACAACAGGAGCACCAAGAACACTGACTCTGATAAGAAGAAATCTGTTGCAGCCATTGGGAAGGAACAAATGGTCAGAGCTAAGTTAGAAGCTGTTCATGAGCTTCTAAGGAAGCAAGTTTGCTCAGCTGAGGAAGAAGAGCCTAGAGATGCTGATACAGAAGAAGATGTGAACTACATTGGAGGTACAGGATTTCAGAGGTCTGGAAACCTGAATGGCAACAAAAACTTTTTTGGCAGTGGTCAGAAGAGTAACTACAACCAGAGTTCACAGTATTAGAAACCCTTCAACAGCATCAGAAATTACGGGAATTCATCTTACCAGTACCCACCACTACCCACCCAGGAGAGTAAGATTGAAGCCATGATCGACAGAGTTCTTGAAGGACAGCAAAAGCTTACAGTGGATTTCAATGGAAAGATTGACTCTGTCTACAACAATCTGAACACAAGGATATATACCATTTGTACTCAGGTTAGGAAGCTTGACACACAAATTGTTCAGGCTGAAGACTCTAACAAGAGAACTGAAGCCTCTAAGGAAGTAGGAGAAGGAAGCATGAAACTCCACGTGAATGCCATCATAGATGGTGATTTATGGCAAGTGGTGAAGCATGAAAAGCTTCAAGAGAGAGATTTCGAAGTGGAAAGTTCACTAAGTTTTGGTGGAAACCAGATTGTTCGAATCGATAGACACGATTGATGACATTTCCGGAAACAACTTCGGATTGCAATGCAGTAAGGATTTTGACACATGCTGAATTCACGGCTTCACGTCCACACCCACCCACCCTTACCTACGAGAATATCGATCGACGTGACGAGCCACTCATCGATCGACACAGTGATGAGACATGCATCGATCGACCCTTTTCTCGACCTTTCGATCGACACGCACCTCTCACATACCGAGTGCAGTTACTATCAATTGACATCAACCGAATCAATGCACTCCGACCACCACCTAAACCATCAGCTGACCCTGCAGAGACCACTTGTAACCCTTCAGACACTACACCAGTATCAGAGGGAACTGAAGGAAGAAGGTTAAGGAAGAGGAAGGAGAAAACTCCTAAGAACCTTAAGAGGGAAGCTAATGAGAAGGAGATGGATGGTTTCACTAAGAGAGTTCTCAGAATCCAACTGAAAAAACCCTTTGAGGAGGTTTACTTTACAAGCAGATTGTGGATGTTCTTCAGAGAGACAAGGGAGACTGAGAATGACAATAGGAGAATGTTTGACACAGTCAGAGAAAACATGAGGCGAAGGATCACATTGAAGAAGAAGAGTGATCCTGAGAAGTTTGCAATATCATGTATGGTAAAAGGTATTGAGTTTTCTCATGCACTATGTGGCACTGGTTCTTCAGTCAGCATCTTACCAAAGGTTATGGCAGACCAGCTGGGTCTGAAAGTAGAGCCTTCACCAGAGATCTTCACATTTGTGGATTACACTCAGAAAAATTCTGGAGGCTTGATCAGAGACCTGGAAGTGCAGATTGGTAATGCCATTGTCCCTGTGGATTTTCATGTCTTGGATATCAAGTTAAATTGGAACTCTTCCCTTCTACTTGGAAGAGCATTTCTGGTTACACTAGGAGCTGTATGTGACTTGAGTACCAACAGGATGTGCCTGACTATGAAAGATCCAGATATCCACTACGACCTTGTCAGACTTGGCAAATCACAAGCCAAAACCGTGGGACAAGAAGATGATCTTGGTATCATTGCAGTTTGTCATTGTGAAGTAGAGTACGAAACATAGTACTCGGGATCGATCGACGACCTCACTACATAATCGATCGACATCAGCGAGTCAGAAGAGATCGACACCAACTTTGGCCAATCGATCGACATAGACACACCAGATGATGAACATGCTTTACCAGATCATTGATATCCAAATTTTGCTATCCAACCCAAGAGCAAACAAGATGATTACTCAGCAAGGAGTTGGGCAGACAGCAGATTTCATGAAAGTTTTCCACTAGATACAGCCATATTTTCCCACAGTGGAGATCACATAGAGGAATATAATGAAGATTTTTGGGAGGAAAGAACTTGGGAATACTACATGGAGAATGATAGGTTTGCAAATCGTTTCCCAAGAACAACTTGCTCAAAATCGTTCCACATTCACTGCCCACCATCGATCGATTATCTACCACATCCACCAAAACGACCACGTCCATCGATCGACATCGCAAGCTTCACATCGATCGATATTAAGTCTGACGACTTAAGGGACAAGATCGAAATTTCACCGATTAGGACAACATATGGGTATATAATGTTGTCAACATCCACCACGAAAATTCAAACATCAACAAAACATACCCTGCAGCCTCCATCAACTAAAAACATCACCATGGATACCTGTAACAACAAAAGCAATCGATCTAACCATGCAGCCAAACGATCCTCATTGATCGCCATCACCACTGCACCATCGATCGATTCTCTCACCCTACCTCAATCTCGTTTTCATAATTCTAGAGATGTCAGGAATGCTTCACTGACACCTGATGAATTTAGTATTTACAGGGATAGATATGGCTTTGCAAGAGCTATGGATTGAAGGATTCTACACATATCCAGAGAGGACATAGCAGACATCCTTCAAGTTTCCAATGGACCAGATAACCTGTTCACACAGCAACGTGGCCATCTAGATATCCTAGCTCACATCCCAGACAACCATCACGTTACCATGACAGAGGATACAATTCCTTAACGTTTTCGTCCACATGGAAACTCTCCATCGATCGATATAGTATCATCACCATCGATCGACATCGAGTTGACAACATCGATCGAGAACACAACAGCCAGATCGACCGACAGACGTATTGAGTTTGGACAACGTGCCTTTGCTACCAATGGATCCCAAAAATTTCAGATGGGAACAGAGGGACAAATTTGGTGTCCACAGAGATGAATTTGGACATGCTAGGGGAGTTGATGGTGATATCATCCTTGTCACTAAAGAGCACATAAGGAAAATCCTGGAGAGAGCATCTCTATTTCAGAGAAGTTGCATACGCCTTCCAGAACATGCACGCCCTTACCATGCATACAGACCAACACCAGTACCCTACAACAAGGAGAAGATAGATGATATGGTGACTGATATTTGGGGAGCTCAAGAAAACCTGGAAGAAGATATCCGCACATTGGTGGATGATACCTACCAGCCATTGGATTGCAGCTATGGTGCACTTCACAGTGATATGGTAGTGCTAAGGACGAAGATTGAGAGCATTAGGAACATGCTTGAGAAGGAAGCTACACCGCCAGTATCGATCAACACAGTACATACACCATCGATCGATATCGGCCATACGACATCCAACACCCAACCAGAATGGTTATCACCTAAAAGAGATGAATGGGAGATAGCTTACATCAACACACGGATTGGAGACATCTACAGCCCTCTCAACAACAATGTCGAATGGTTAAGCAAAAGGATTGATCTTCTACAGCAAGATTTGGAAACAATTCGCGAGAAAGGTCAACCTCAGAATCACAACGTGACATCGATCGACACACGTACATCCCGATCAATCGAAATCGAGCAACCACCAGCGCAGACTACTTACACTGCAGCAGAAGTTGATCAAATCAAACAAGAGCTATACGCAGCTATGGATACTATGGAGGAGAGGTTCAACAAGCGATGTGATGACATTGACGATCCTCTCAACGACAGAGTGACCAACCTATGCTTCGCCACTGGTCTACTGAAGAACGAAGTACTCACTATTCAGAGAATTCTCGAGTATCGAGGTCATCATTCAGCATCGATCGACACAGCTACCACTGGATCGACCGACATAACTCACAACGAAACGACCGACGCACACATTGTAGCATCGATCGACACCGAGTCTTTGCCAGACCGAGATCAGCTGATTCATGACAAGATCGACGCCTTGCAGCAGGAACTGAAGGAGCTATCAGAATACGTCTATAACACCATCTACAGGAATGAAGGCAGCATTGAACTACTTGAAAAAGGTCTGAGGAACATCACAGATAATCACTATCAAAATGGATGAGAAACAGCTCAGAAGTGATGATGCCACAAGAAACTTCATTGCCACATGTTTCAATAGGAGAAGACACGAAGTTGATAGTTGTTGTCCAACAAGTAGCAGTTTCGGCACCAACTAGCTCACACCACCAAAGTCAAGCTAAATGACTATAACAAAGCGCTGAGTGGGAGGCAACCCACTATTAAGTTTTATTTCAAAGTTTTCTACATTTTTACTATTTATTTTCGCATTGGTTTTTGCATATTTTTAGATCCAAGTAGAATGATGATCGCATCGACCGACACAACAAAAATCGCATCGCTCGACACGACACCACCATCACTAGCGATCGACATATTTCTATATGTATCGATCGACGTCATCGCGGTCAGGTTTAGTCGTTCTTATTTGTTAAATTGAGTACTTATGATTTATGTCTTCACTTAACTCCGGATGTGTTACACTGGGACAGTGTAATTTAAGTCTTAGGAATTGTTTAGTCATGTCTGAGTAGTCTACTTGTTAGATCTAGGGTTTAAATAGGTTAGAGGGATTAGCCCCAAACTATATTTGCTAAGTTGTGATATTCATCAAATGGATTGTACTCTATGCTTGTTCTAGAATAGCTAACTAGAACATAGATCACTAGGATGTTTAGATCTTAAATTATCTGTTTGAACTAACTTGTCTCCAGTTGAGAAGAGCGAGAGCCCTCCTTGAGACTCAGTGTTCATTATCGGCTCGCGCCTAGGCATAGCTAGAAGCCGTCGATCGATATCCCGACTGGACAATCGATCTGCGTTGCGAAAGGTGTATCGCTCGATATCCCTATATGATTATCGATCGACTTTTTCTCTGGTCAACAGAAGACAATTGAGATCAGAGATCTAGTTAGTTAACCAATGAGACATCACTGATTGTTAAGCGGCTGAGTTCTATAATATCATGCAAACAAGTTGTTAGGCATCTATAGACATTATAATTCCCAATACCTGAATAAAAGTCCTATGTCTAGCACTATTCTTTATCTTATAAACAAACCATCATATTCTTAGTAGTGTTGGGGAAAATATCCAGACATAAGTTTTCTCCAGCTTCCGGATAGGTCCTCGATTTCCAGACCCTTGTTCGAGAAGAAACCAGGGACCGACCCCTGCCTTAGGTCCGACCCCTAGATCGGACCGACCCCTTGGAGGAAAATAGAAGTTTTCTACCTAAGGGTAAAACTTCAATTTTTCCGATTATGGAAGAGTTCTATTACTTGAAGCTGACATCTACAACTATAAAAGGGGAGCCCAAACCCTAGAATAAGAGATCGACTTGCGGAGACTAGAGGATTAAAGTTTAGGCGACTAGAACTAGGGTTTATACACCCAAACATTGTAGTCCCGATTCAAACACTCAATAACATCTTCTAGTTTACGATTCTCTCTTGCTTTCATGCAAATCCTCTAGTGTTCCGTAGCACTTAAACGATCCTACACAAAAATACCCTAACAGTTTGGCGCTAGAAGGAGGGGAGGGATCCAACTACGTGACGATGACACTAGAGGATGATACTAACCAAACGGAGATGACTCCAAGAGAGATCGAGCTCCTCAACAAGCTCGAGTTCCTTCAGAGTCAGGTTACCAATCTTCACAAAGCTCGGGAGACAACACCCGGAGGTCCTGAATTTTTCCTCGAAGTTCAAACCCTAAAAGACCAACTTGGAGAACAATCCAAGCAACTACAGCAAAGCGCCGAGAAGTTAGATGCCATAGAGGCGGAGAATTTTGTCCTCCGACAAGAGAACCATACCCTCGGTGAAGCTAGAAACAAGCGAAAGCGGTTCCGGACTAATGTTCGACCCATGGCTTCACTCTACACTCCACGCGATGGTGAAGAAGTACCTCGTCGACCCGCCTCCACCGAAGACGAACCTGAAATCCGAGGAGCCGCGAAAGATGGGACCCGAGTACAAGTGGATAGCGATTCCGATACGGAGGACGAAGAGTACTCACCCGATGATCCTGGGATCTCAGATCCGGCTCTAGCAGCCTACTTAGAAAGATTGGTCTCCGAAAGGTTCGGCACCATTCAATCTATGGTAGAAAGGCTCCCAGGGGTAGCTCCTCCTATTCGAAGGAGTAATCAGGGGTCCTACTCCGATACACCTTTCGTGGAAGAGATTGCTTCGGTGGAGATGCCACAAAAGTTCTCTTTCCCGAGCATAAAGATGTATGAAGGTACCGGGGATCCCGACAATCATATCGCCCAGTACAAGCAACACATGCTAGCAGTAGCAATCCTTCGGGATGCACGGGAAGCTACCATGTGCAAAGGATTCATATCAACCTTGACCGGCCCTGCTCTCCAATGGTACATCAACCTGCCTACCAAATCCATCAAATCCTTTGCAGTCCTTAGCGATAAGTTCGTAGAGCAGTTCGCCAGCAGCCGTGACCTAGAGAAGAACTCAGATGATCTCTATGAGATCCTCCAGCATAGGAATGAGCCCCCTCGTTCCTACATAGCGCGCTTCAACCAAGCGAAAGTGGCTATCCCTGAGTGCAACGCTGATACGACTATCTCAGCCTTTAAGAGGGGTCTACTTCCGGAGGGTGATCTTTACAAGGAGCTGATCAAATACAAGTGCAGGATTATGGAAGACGTACTGTCTTGTGCTTGGGCTCAAGTAAGGTGGGAAGAAGACGTTGCTAGTGGGGCCAAAGCCGGTCCGAAGTACGATCAGAAGTCATCAAAGCCTACTAGGAATGACCGCGATGAGCCCTCTCATCCCAAGTCCGCTAGGGAGACTAGTAACCCGAACAGGGGCAGGTACCCGCATCTTACGATATCCAAACCGGAACTGATCGGTGTCCTACGACAAATGGGTCCTCAAGTCAAGTGGCCTCCTAAGATGAAGGCTGCAAAGGCTAATCGAAACCCCAAGCGATGGTGTGAGTTCCATAGTAACCATGGTCAAACTACGGAGGATTGCATAGCCCTGAAGATGGAAGTCGCCGAGCTCTTAAAAAAAGGTTACCTAACGGAGTTCCTCTCGGATAAGGCCAAAAACCTTCTAAATAAGGAAGGTCCCGGTCAACCTATCGAGGCAGCCCCTGCATTGCCACCACAACAGGACCGGGTGATCCATGTCATCTCAGGCGGATCAGAGGTAAGCGGAATTAGCAGTGCCGCAGCCAAGAGAAGTTCTCGCAACGCCAGGAACGGCCAAGAGGCCGAGGCTCCCAAGCGCCTACTCCTTGGAACAGACGAGATCAGCTTCACTGCAAGGGAGCAGGAGAAGGTCCTTGCCCCTCATCACGATGCTCTTGTCATTTCACTTACCATAGCAAACTGCTTGGTCAAGCGAATACTAGTAGATAATGGGAGTTCCAGTAACATAATCTTCCATTCGGCCTTCGCCGACCTAGGGTTGGAACCTGCAGCTCTAACCAGAAAGGCAACTCTCCTTGTAGGCTTCAGTGGAGAAGTCAAGAAAACCTTCGGAGAGGTCCTTCTTTCCGTGTACGCCGAAGGGATAAACCAAGCCACAAAGTTCCTGGTCGTCGACTGCCCTTCATCATACAACGTGATATTGGGAAGGCCTTGGATCCATGACATGGGAGCCGTACCTTCAACTTTGCATCAACTGATTAAGTTCCCAACCCCTTGGGGCATTAGGCGGTCAAGGGTGATCAAGAGAATGCTAGGTCCTGCTATCAGACTACCCTTAAGGGAAAGACTCAGATCTTACAGCAATTACAGAAGAAGCTTCCGGCCCCACACACCGAAGAGCCGGAAGTGGACGGAATGGATGAGGTCCCACTCACGGAAGGGAACTCGAGCCGAAACTTAAAGATAGGCTCCAAGCTTCCGGAAGGCCTGAGAAGGAGATTGGTCGATTTCCTAAGATCCAACTCCGATTGCTTTGCCTGGTCTCATGAGGACATGCCTGGGATTGATCCCGATGTCATCATGCATCAACTCAAAGTTGATCCGATGCATCTTCCTGTCAGACAGAAGAGGAGGAAGTTCGCTCCTGAAAGGGACGAGATAATCAACGAAGAGGTCAATAACCTACTAGAGGCCAGATTCATACGGAGGTGCAATACCCGGAATGGCTAGCTAATGTAGTGGTCGTTAGGAAGAAGAATGGGAAGTGGAGAGTCTGTATCGACTTCACGGATCTTAATAAGTCCTGTCCTAAAGACCCCTTCCCTTTGCCTCACATCGACAAGCTAGTCGACACAACTGCTGGTCATTAGCTGATGAGTTTCATGGATGCGTTCTCCGGATATAACCAGATTCTAATGCATCCTGACGACCAAGAGTGACCTCATTCATTACCTCAAGGGGTATCTACTATTACAAGGTCATGCCTTTCGGATTAAAGAACGCCGGCTCGACTTATCAAAGGCTTGTCAATATGATGTTCGCCGATCAGATTGGGCAGACCATGGAGGTCTACATTGATGACATGTTGGTAAAGTCCCTGGACGCCGAGGACCATATCTCACACCTTCAACAAGCCTTCACCACTCTCAGGAGGTACAACATGAAGCTAAACCCTTCAAAGTGCTCGTTCGGAGTAAGCTCTGGAAAGTTCCTAGGGTACATAGTCACCCACAGGGGAATTGAAGCAAACACAGAGCAGGTGAGAGCGATCCAGGTGATACCTTCCCCTCGCAACGTCAAGGAAGTGCAAAGACTGACATGAAGGATGGCCGCCCTAAGCAGGTTCATCTCCAGGCTATCCGACAAGTCACACGCCTTCTTCGAAACCTTGAAGGACCCCAAGGACTTCTAATGGACCAAGAAATGTGAGCAAACCCTATCCGATCTCAAGGCCTATCTCACTACTCCACCTCTCCTCTCAAAACCCTTCGAAGGCGAGGTCTTATTGCTCTATTTGGCGGTATCGGAACATGCGGTCAGTGCGGTACTAGTAAGGGAAGAAGGAAGGAAACATCATCCTATCTACTACGTGAGAAAATCTCTACTGGACGGGGATACCCGCTATAGTCACGTCGAGAAGCTGGCCCTTGCCTTAGTTAACGCTGCTCGAAAGCTACGCCCCTACTTCCAGGCTCATCAAATCGTGGTGGTCAACTCCTTCCCCATCAAGGCAGTCCTTCATAAGCCGGAAGTGTCTGGACGACTAGCAAAATGGGCTATAGAGCTGGGGGAATACGACGTGATCTTCCGGCCTGCAACAGTCATCAAATCGCAAGTCCTAGCAGATTTTGTAGCCGAATTCTCTCCTGCCATGCTTCCAGCCCTGGAACAAGAGGTAAAGCTTCGTGATAGCGAAGGGGAGAAAGGCGAATGGACACTATACGTTGATGGATCTAGTAACGTAAGGGGCGCAGGCGTTGGACTAGTCCTAACTTCCCCCACGGGGGAATCAACCTCAAGGGCCGTACGTTGCAACTTCAAAGCAACGAACAACGAAGCTGGGTATGAAGCTATTATAGCAGTGCTGACACTTGGCAAACAGATGGGGATAGAAGACATCCAGGTCTCCAGCGACTCACAACTGATCATAAGCCAAGTCCAAGTAGACTATCAGGCGAAAGATCCGAGTATGATCAGATACCTATCCGTGGCTAAGCGACTACTCGATAGTTCCGACACTGTAAGCTCACCCAGATCGCTAGGGAGCACAACTCTCAGGATGACGCTCTAGCTAATCTAGAGTCCGCCCTAGAAACTACAAGTCATATGAGCATCCCACTACTGGTACTCCAATGGCCCGCGACCGAAAAGGAGACGGAGCCTGAGGAAGTATCTGTGGTAGACGAAGGAGAGACCTGGATGACGCCCATCACCAACTATCTAAGGTACGACACTTTACCTGAAGATCGAGGCCAAAGTCGGAAGATAAGGTGCCAAGATGCAAGGTATTGCTTTTCTGAGGGGAAACTATACCGAAGATCCTTTTCAGGACCCTATCTACGATGTCTTACCCTTAGAGAAACCGCCAGGATACTAGAAGAGCTTCATGAAGGAGAATGTGGTTCCCATTCTAGTGGTCGGAGCCTGGTACTTAGAGCCAGAAGGGCATGATACTATTGGCCAACCATGGCGAGGGACTCCCTCAAACAAGCCAAACTCTGTAGCCAATGCCAGAAGCACGCGCCAATCTCCAACCTTCCACCAGAGAACCTCAAATCGCTAAGTTCTCCTTGGCCCTTCCGAAAGCGGGGCATGGACATCGTAGGGAAATTCCCTATGGCACCGGGGCAAAAGATCTTTCTCCTAGTCGTGACAGATTATTTCACAAAGTGGGTAGAAGCTGAAGCAATAGCCAAGATAACGGATCTCCAAATCAGGAAATTCCTATGGACTAACGTGATCACACGCTTCGGAACGCCCCATGAGATAGTCACAGACAACGGATCCCAGTTCACAAGCTACAACTTCCGAAAGTTCTGCAAAGACTGGAACATCAAGCTTTCCTATTCAGCACCACGACATCCCCAATCTAACAGTCAAGCCGAATCCACTAATAAGACAGTGGTGAATGTTGGGCCCAAATATGACCCTCTAGCTAGTAGTAAACAACAAGAAATGATAACGGGCCGCGATAGGCCCATCAAAAATTCAATCCTTAAAGGCATCTAAGCTAGAGCCGGAGGCTGTGAGCTAAAGGTGCTTACTAGAGAGGTCACGGAAAGAAGACAGCTCGTGGACGCACAAGTAGGCGCAGGACCCGGTCAAAAGGGAGCTGTTACAAATCCCTCAAATCACGGAGGGGATCTCGGGAACCAGTTGGTGGCGATCAAATGGAGTCTGAGGCTATTTAAAGGAGAAGTCAATCAAGAAGAGAGGATTCATTCAACCCTTATTCATTCCTACGATCATACACCCAATCTCTAAAATATTTACCATCTTTGTAATCATTCGGATATACATTCTTTGTAACCATTCTTTACCAAAATCATCAATAAAATCATCATTCATTCTATAAGTTCTTACGGGATTCAGCCCACATTATCTTTCCTTTTAACCTTAACCTGATCTAAAAACCAGGTAGTGAGTTTAATCCCTCACAATTGGCGTCGTCTGTGGGGAAGAAACAATCGAATCCCTTACTCCAACTTAAGGATGAATCCAGTCGATCAGACAACAAATCCATCTAACCACTGAATAGTTTCACGATGAACAGTATCCCGATGAACAGTATCTTGATGAACAGTATCTCGATGAACAGTACTCGATGAACAGTACTGGAAGAACAGTATCTCGAAGAACAGTATCTCGATGAATAGTATCTCGATGAACAGTATCTCGATGAACAGTACTGGAAGAACAGTATCTCGATGAACAGTATCTCGATGAACAGTATCTCGATGAACAGTATCTCGATGAACAGTATCTCGATGAACAGTGCTGGAGCAGCCAACACGAGAACCTCCAGTGGGATCGATCCAGGGCTCCCAGCCCTTGTTACCCCTCAGCATCAACCTGCTCCGAACCAGACGGAGGCTCAGCTCTCTCAGATTCGTCGCATGATGATGCAGTTGGTAGACAAAGCTCAGGAAAGCGAGCGTACCATGCAATAGCTAGCCGCTCGGCAGCAACGATTCGAAGAGATCACTAGATCTCTAACCGCAACAACCCAACCACCGCAACGTCGGGGCTCGGGAGTTACCTTCCGAGATCGAATAACTGAACCCTCGTTCCCTCGAGGACGTCTAGATTTTTCCCTTGATAACACTGGTTCGGGAGAACAGGCACCTGCTTTCCAAACGCCTCACACTAGGACAACTCCTGTGTTTAGCCCGCCTCTCACCAGTGCTATGGGAGGCAACCTAGCATCAACCAGCTCTGTACCAGAGCAGATTACTGGTCAGAGCACTCGCTTACCTCCTCCACCAACTATTCTTAGGTCAGGAGAAGGAGTATCCAATCAGTCCGAGGGGCAGAATGTCAGCTTCGGTGTTTCAGGCCAGAAACCTAAACACGAATCCGGATGAACATCAAAGGACGGATGCTGATCCTACAACTCGCCCCAGTAACCTAACTCATCAAAATAACCCAAGGGCCAGTGAGCAAATCAGCCGACCTGGCACTTGGGAAAATGATCGAACACGATTCCATCAGGGGCCTGTTCGACAGGTACCTAATGATGACCCGACTGTCCTTCCTCTAGAGGGACCCGAGGCTATTCGCAGATATATGGAACGAACTCACGCAGCTCTCCAAAAATTGGGAGCTCAAGTCCACAAGGCAACGAGCTCAGCTCCCGAAATCGAGAGCTTGATCGTAGAGACCTGTGGAACTCCATTCACTGACAGAATTGCCAACTCTTACATAAGAGACACCCGAAAAATTAGGATCCCCGAATACGATGGGATCTCAGACCCAAAGGCTTACCTGAGAGCCTTCCGGTTAGCTATCGTGAAAGCTCACTTTACGAAAAAAGAATGCGAAGCAGATTACTGCAGGACATTCGCCGATAATCTAGTCGGAACAGCCCTCGAATGGTTCTTTGGTCTCGAACCAAATTCGATAGATAGCTTCGACCAGTTAAGCAACGCTTTCATGAAGCAATACTCGACTCATATCCTGAAGCAAGCATCCGAGGCTGACCTCTGGAAAATCAGACAGGGAGTGGGAGACTCACTACGAGCCTACATCGAAAAGTTCAGAGCAGTGAAAACTAAGCTCTCAAACTCCAACGATCAGGTCGCCATCGAGGCTCTCAGAAGAGGTCTCTGGTATAACTCGGAACTTTGGTCGGAGCTAACGCTCAATCCTCCCCCAACTATCGACGATGCTCTTCATAAAGCGTCTAGATACGTCACCTTGGAAGAGGAAACAGCTGCACTGGATAAACTCCACAAGAAACCCCAGAATCACCCGAAAGGTGAAGCCTCAGAAGAAAAAGGAGCTCATAAAAAGGGGAACTCTCGAAACAATCAGACCCAGGGAGAACATTCCTATGCAATCGAGGAAGATAAGGAAGAAAAACATGTCGCCGCAGCAAACGAAACCCCCTGGTTAAAAGGATATGATGAGAACAAACACTGCTCTTATCACGACCGGAAACGAGAATAGAGGTCCCAGAGACACCTCACCGAAACGAGAAAGGTCTCCTGAAAAAGAGACCGATTCACCACTCCCAGCTCCTAAGAAAAGGGTCGACATGATCCTTGGGAAGCTCCCCCAAGGAAAAAGCCTACAAATCGAGGCCCTCCTGAGCAAACTGTTACCTCAGTCGAGCCCCGGTTCGAGGGTAGACTACATCCTCGGAGGATCCGATATGTGTCGAGACTCTGTTAATTCTATTAAAACTCATGTACGGAAGGCTGTGTCTAACACTCAAACTAAGCCTTCTAACCCCGAGTCTAACACTAAGATTTCCTTTTGGGAAAGTGAGACGTCAAACCTTGACAGACCTCACGACGATGCCCTGATCGTCACCCTGAACATCGCAGGGTACGAAGTACCCAAGCTCATGGTAGACACCGGGAGCTCCGTCGACCTCATTTTCTACAGCGCCCTGAAGGGGATGGAAATAGACGAGTACGAAATCGTCGACCAGAAGGCTAGTCTCATAGGCTTTTCCGGAGAAACAGCTACCTCATTGGGAACTATCAAACTCCCAATTATAGCTGGCAGAATCATGAAAATGATGAACTTCGTAGTCATCGACAGACCCTCCCCATTCCATGCGATCCTAGGAAGACCTTGGATCCATAAGATGAAAGCAGTAGCTTCAACTTATCACCAATGTGTGAAGTTCCCGACACCTGAAGGGATAGCTACCGTGCACGGTAACCAAAAGATCTCCATGATCTGTTACCTGGGAGGATTCGAAATTCTTAAAGAATCGCCCCAATAGCAATTACAGATCCAGGAGGGTCGTGAGATGCAACAGAATATTCGAGGTCCCCCTAAAATCCTCACCGAGCAAGTTAGTATCGACGACTCAAATCCTGAAAAACAAGTGAGTATCGGATCTGAGCTACCTCTTGAGACTAAGAAGGAGCTAATTGACTTTCTAAAAAACAACGTCGGAACCTTTGCATGGACCACTAGTGACATGAATGGTATAAACGCCGACGTCACTACTCACAAGCTTAATGTAGACCCCACTTTCAAACCGATCAAACAAAAGCGTCGCAAGCTAGGCCTAGAAAAGGCACAAGCTGTTAACGACGAGGTCGACCGACTTACGAAAGCTTGGTCCATTCGAGAGGTACATTACCCCGACTGGCTAGCTAATCCGGTAGTAGTAAAAAAGAAGAACATGAAATGGAGAATCTGCGTAGATTTCACCGACCTAAATAAAGCTTTTCCCAAAGACAGCTTCCTGTTACCTCACATCGATCGTTTGGTCGAGGCCACTGCTGGCCACCAGCTCATGTCCTTCATGGATGCCTTTTCAGGGTACAATCAAATCATGATGGATCCCGACGATCAAGAGAAAACCGCATTCATAACTGAACGAGGGACCTATTGCTATAAGGTCATGCCATTCGGTTTAAAGAATGCAGGAGCTACCTATCAAAGGCTAGTGAATAAAATGTTCGCTGGCCAGCTCGGAAAAACCATGGAGGTCTATATTGACGATATGCTAGTCAAATCCTCAGTTGGAGAAAATCACATTTCCCACCTAAGGGAATGCTTCGATGTAAGACCCGAACCTGGATCCCAAGACCCAACTGGTCCGCGGCCTTAACCTAATCATCTAAGTGCAATTGGCCGGTTAATGTCCAAATAATTCTAAGTCATTTTCAAGTGATCTGAGGTTCATATACAAATCATAAGCAATGCGGAAGCTAAGATAAACATTCATTTTATTAATATAAACCATGTGATCCATACAATGTAGTAATATCAATCAGTTTGCACAATAGGCTATCATAAGTTCCATACTATCTAAACACACACATCACACATCCATCCTTGGCTTGAGTCTTCACAGCTCCTTGGATTTCCCATGATCCTGACCAGATCCTGCAATCATATAAATCCCATCAAATACACAATCAAACCGATATCCTAGCAACAAGTCTAGCAATGCATGGTTAAGTCCCTTAGAACTAGTTTCTGTCCCAATACTTGACCCACTCGGATAGGTCTCCAAAAACTAAATAAAAACCATGATAAATCATGATAATTCACAACTAAGAGAATGGTCAAGTCAGATTTCTCAGAACAGGTCCTGATCATACCGATCTCAACCTAGAACCGCCATCATGGCTACAACTTACCACCTCTTAAACTGTGATATAAAATTATCCTTTCATCATGATAATTCATGAAAAATCCCAATTAAGAGATATATGAAGTTGGAATCCCCAAACCTCAACCGGAAGTAGGAGATCCAACCTTACATGCCCAACCAAGGCCATGGAGAGATTACACTGATCAGTCCATGTCTTGGCGGCCTGACTATGAGTCTAAACTCACAGATAACATCAGAATATATAATAAAAGAGATAGAATGACAGAGAAGGGAGAACGGATGCAACCAACATCACTTGGTCCATGCGGACCATCCATCCGGACCCATGGATCATGGTGATGGTAAATGGTTAGCATCACTAACCTTAGGAGTGGCCGACGATGGGTTCTGATCCTTCCCACTAGCCTTCTCGGTTCCTCTTGTATCCATCTTCACACGGTTCCTTCCCACAACTCCTCCTTGGTCACCGGTCAAGAACAAATCACCACCACACACAAGCGGCCAACAAGTAAACCATCCGGTCTCTTTCTCTCTTGGATTCTCTGGCAATTTTGGCAGAGTTTCCCCTCTTTGATTTACGATGGAAATCGATGTCCAGAGCCCTCTATTTATAGAGGAAGGCTTTGACAACCGCTTTTGGGCGAATGGGCGCGAGTGAATGGCCGAGTGGGCACATGTGGGAATCACCGCATCTCTTCGGCCCAACTGTTGGGGATGGAATGTCACCACCCACAAGGCCCAGCGAACAGGAGGCCCATTACCACCAAGGAGAGAGCAGTCGGCTCGGTGCCGGCTCCTCGACTAACCCCGACTCGGCTCGTGACTACTTTAGCTAGAGGACGAGCAGCCGAAGAGAGCAACCAAACAGCTCGGGCCGAACAGTCACCCCGATTGGGCCTGTATACCGAAAAGCCCATGACCAAAGGAAGACGAATTAGGTCGAGACCAACCGACCTGGGAGACTATATAAGGAGTTGAGGACAAGAAGAAAGGGTATCACCACATAGACAGACAGACTTGCGGCCAGATTAGGGTTTCCTTTATTCTCTTTGTATCTCGCCGCTCTCTTGTACTTCCGGCTAGGAGCTCACCGAGCATCGACTAGCCGGCTTTCTTACTCTTGTACCCTCGTTATTTCGACTCTAATAAAACGTCTCTGTTCATCCCACTCTTGAGTTCTTCTATTTTCTGTTGACCAAACTCACCTTAAACAATTGGCGCCCACCGTGGGGCCGATCAGAGTAACGTTTCTTAGCCCGATATGACGATTGGTGACTTGAACCCCGGCTCTTCCGGCGAAGCGACCGAGCTTACGCCTCCGCCTCCTCCTCCTTTTCTCTCGTCGGACTTCATGAGCTCCGTGATGGCTCGTCTCGCGCATCAAGAAGAAGTCCAGAAAACGACGAATGAGCAGCTCGCCGCTCTCGTGGCTGCCCTCACTGCTCCCGCTGGACCGACGAACCGTTCCCAACCCGTCTGCCGGCATCTTTTCCCTCTAACGCCGGCGGAAGACCGCGCCGTAGACGAATCTGATCCTAACGGTCCTCCTGCCGTGTACCCTACTCCGACGACAGCAGATCCGAGGACGATTCGCGAGATCGCCGAGCTCAAACTCAGCCTTCAACAAATGAGCTCGCAGATCCACCAAGCGACGAGCGCAGCCCCTCAGATCGACAGCGTCATCGCCTCAACTTCGCGCTCACCCTTCGCCAGCGAGCTGACCAGGGTCCAGCTCCGCAAAATAGAAAAGCTCCGTCTCCCCGAGTACAAACCCGGCGGCGACCCCGTCGAGCATCTGACAGCCTTCAACATAGCTATGGCCAGAGCTCGCCTCTCCGACGAAGAGAAGGACGCAGGATAATGTCAGCTCTTCGTCGAAACACTCAACGAACAAGCGCTAACCTGATTCTCACAGCTCAGCGAGAACTCGATTCGCAGTTTCCGAGACCTATCAGCCGTTTTCCTCAAGACTTACATCATGTTTACCAAGCGAGCAGCAACCGCTTCCAGCCTGTGGAACATGGCGCAAACAAAAGACCAAAGCCTTAAGGACTACATGGAAAAGTTCAAGACGATCGTTTCCCGAGTCGACGTCCCTGATCACATCGCTATCGACGCTTTGATGAACACTCTCCTCGTCAACTCGAAGTTTCGTAAGGACCTGTATTCCAACCCTACGACTTCGCTCCTCGATGCTATTGCCCGGTCTCACAATTTCATCCGAATGGAAGAAGATACCAAGGCAATAATTCGGAAGCAGAACGCGGCCAAGCCGGTTGCAGCCAAAAGTGCGGGAGCTCGGCCAGAGCCACGTCAGCACACACCAGCTGATAACGGCGGCAAAAAAGGAGGTCTCCTCTACGTCGTGGACGAGAACAACGCCCCTGTCTCAACCATGGTCATACACGATAAAAAGTGGAATGTTTATCAGCGAGAGACCGACTCTCCAGATGCGTCCCCCAGTACCCCGAGTGCTGGTGTCGTGGCTAAAGTCGATTCGGCTCCAGGACCGAGCAGAACTCCCATCGATCTCACGAAGCATTGCAAGTATCACGACGTGAAGGGGCATGACACGACTGAGTGCAAATCTCTCTACGCCCAGTTCCTCTCCTCGATCGAAAGCGGAGACTACAAGATCCAGCCGCCAAAACCCAAACCAAAAGGGGAAAACAGCTGGAGCAGAAACAAAGACAAGAAGGCTCAGCGCAAATCGCAAGGCAAAAACCGTAAAAACGACAAACAATCGAAGGACGCTGAGAAGGCCGCCCGGGAAACCGACGATGACGACGACTCGGCGGACGACGATCAGCCTGCCAATCGCCAGCGCATTGAAGTGATCCGCGTCCAATCTCAAGGAAAGAACGAACCAGGATCCTCGTCAGACGAGGACGACGATATGGAGACCCCAGAAGACACTACGGATCTTCGGTCCCTCCTCGAGCAAAAGTCTCGGTCCACTACCGAGGAAACGCCAGTCTCCTCCGATCTCCGCCGACAGATCGACTCGAATCGCGCCGCGAAAGCTTCGGCACAAGAATCCTCCCAAAGGCAGTCCGCCGACAAGCCGAACTGCGATTTGCGAGAAAAACTCAACGCGAAGATCGGCGACCTGCGGACAACCCTTAACCGCAAGAAAAGGGATACTGCCGAAACAAGTAACGACCTTCGCGATGTGCTCCGCGCAAAGCGAGCACAAACTCGTCCCCGGATAAACGTCATTATGGGTGGATCACCTCCCTGCGGCGATTCAGTTAGAGCAGTCAAAGACCACCGAAGGCAAGCCACTACTTCCCAACGATGGCCCCAGAAGCAAGTAGACGATCAGCCGATTACCTTTTCGTCTGACGATACACTCGGCGTGCACCTCCCTCACAACGATCCTTTGCTCGTCGTGCTCGGCGTCGACAAGTACGACGTCACAAAAGTACTTATCGATACCGGGAGCTCGGTTGATATCATCTTTCGCGAAACCCTCGTGAAGATGGGAATTGACCTCAATGACGTCAAGCCTTCTACTCGGACCCTGACAGGATTCAACGGCTCGTCAGAAGTAATCGCAGGCACGATCCGCCTCTCGGTTCACGCATGCGGAGTCACTCGGACGGTCAAATTTTCTGTGGTCGGCTCCAAAGCCCCTTACCACGTTATACTCGGCACGCCTTGGCTGCATTCAATGCGAGCAATCGCATCAACGTATCATCAGTGTGTTAAGTTCCCAGGATCAGACGAATCGATCAAAACTCTGAAGGGTGATCAGCAAGCCGCGCGAGATCTCCTGATCGCCACGGTTAAAATCCAGCGCTCCCAGTCACTTGTCAACTCGGTCTCTCCTCCCACGAGCAAAGTCTGCCCGCAAAAGGAAGAGGTTCTCGAAGTACCAGTTGACGAGTCGGACCCGAGCAAATCAGTCCGAGTAGGCGCATTTCTACCCGACGAAATGCAGCAGAAGATCCTCGAGTTCCTTAAGCAAAACCTATCCACGTTCGCCTGGGCGATGTCTGATATGAAGGGAATCGATCCAGCTATCACAACCCACGAACTCAATGTTGATCCCAACTTCAAACCCATCCGGCAGAAGAGAAGAAAGTTGGGACCAGAGCGATCCAAAGCAGTCGCAGAGGAAGTCGAGCGTCTACTCGGTGCCGGTTCAATCAATGAAGTTCGTTACCCGGAATGGCTAGCCAACCCGGTGGTCGTCAAGAAGAAGAACGGTAAATGGCGCGTCTGCGTCGATTTTACCGACCTCAACAAAGCATGTCCTAAGGACAGTTACCCGTTGCCTAGCATCGATCGCTTAGTCGAATCGACGGCCGGTAACGAGATGTTGACGTTTATGGATGCCTTTTCGGGCTACAACCAGATCCTAATGCACCCAGACGACCGGGAGAAAACTGCTTTCATCACTGATCGGGGAACCTACTGTTATAAGGTGATGCCATTCGGATTGAAAAATGCTGGAGCAACCTACCAACGGCTTGTCAACCGAATGTTCGCCGAGCAGCTTGGGAAGACAATGGAAGTCTATATCGACGACATGCTCGTCAAATCGCTCCGAGCCGACGACCACTTAACGCACTTAAAGGAATGCTTCGCCATCCTAAACAAGTACGGGATGAAGTTGAATCCCGCAAAGTGCACCTTTGGCGTCTCCTCGGGTGAATTCCTTGGTTACATTGTCACGCAACGAGGAATCGAAGCTAACCCGAAACAGATCTCAGCAGTCCTGAATCTCCCCAGTCCGAGAAACTGCCGAGAGGTGCAGAGATTAACAGGACACATCGCCGCGCTTAATCGCTTTATCTCCCGATCCACCGACAAGTGTCTCCCCTTCTATGATCTCCTCCGAGGGAACAAGAAGTTCATTTGGGACGACAAATGCGAGGACGCGTTCGTTCAACTCAAGCAATACCTGACAACTCCTCCCGTCTTGGCCAAGCCGGACGTAGGAGACGTTTTGTCTCTCTATATCGCTGTCTCCTCGGCAGCCGTCAGCAGTGTCTTGATCAAGGAGGATCGCGGCGAGCAGCGTCCGATTTTTTACACGAGCAGACGCATGACCGGCCCGGAGACCAGATACCCAACCCTTGAGAAGCTGGCTCTGGCCGTCGTCGACTCCGCGAGGAAATTACGACCCTACTTCCAGTCACACTCTATCGAAGTTCTGACCGACCAACCGCTCCGCACCGTCCTGCAAAATCCCAACAGAGCCGGCCGGCTGACCAAGTGGGCAATCGAACTGAGTGAGCTTGACATTACGTACAAATGTCGAACAGCCGCCAAATCTCAAGTCCTCGCCGACTTCCTTGTCGAGCTCACGCCAGATCTTGCACAAGACCTCGACGTCCCGAGTCCCAATTGGATTCTTCATGTCGACGGATCATCGACGAGTAAAGGATCCGGTGCTGGGGTCCAGCTTCAATCGCCAACAGGAGAACTCATCCGCCAGTCTTTCAGTTTCGGCTTCCCGGCTTCTAACAACGAGGCAGAGTATGAATCGTTGATCGCCGGTCTTCGTCTCGCCCGAGCCGTCAAAGCCAAACGCTTGAGTGCTTATTGCGACTCACAGCTCGTCGCTAGCCAGTTTAGCGGCGACTACGATGCTCGCAATGATAGAATGGATGCGTATCTCCGAGTGGTTCAGGAGCTTGCTAGGGAATTCGATTTCTTCGAACTCACCAAGGTTCCTCGCGGAGAGAACGTTTGCGCCGATGCCTTAGCCGCACTCGGGAGCAAACTCCACGATCAGGTCAAAAGGACGATACCCATACATCGGATCGATCGACCGAGCATCGATTCTTCCTCCGACGAAAGCTCTCCCATCGCTCCAATCTTTGCAACAACTCGACGATCCACCACCGATCAACCCGACACTGAGATGCCCGATCGTGACGATACCCCAGTCGATTGGCGAGCCGAGTTCCTAGATTATCTCATACGAGAAGAACTGCCGAACGATAAGTGGGCAGCGAGACGCTTGAAGAGACGCAGCGCCCACTACGTCATCATGAACGACGAACTCCACCGAGTGACCGCGAACAAGGTTCTCTTAAAGTGCATCCAGGGCGATGAAGTACGCCGAGTAATGGCTGAAACTCACGACGGAGCAGGAGGGAACCACTCGGGAGGCCGAGCACTCGCCCTTAAGGTTCGAAGCTTGGGATTCTTTTGGCCGTCTATGAACACTGACTGCGAGGCATACGCTCGTCGGTGCGACAAATGCCAGCGTCACGCTCCGAGCATCCACAGTCCCACTGAGCTGTTGCGGACATCTGCTGCCCCTTATCCGTTCATGAGGTGGGGGATGGACATCATCGGGCCAATGCCGAACTCACGCCAACGTCGTTTCATCCTGGTCCTCACCGATTACTTCACTAAATGGATTGAAGCCGAAGCGTTCTCTCAGGTAACGGACAAGGAAGTCCGCACCTTCGTCTGGAAGAACATCATTTGCCGTCATGGTTTGCCATACGAGATCATAACGGACAATGGCTCTCAGTTCATGTCCGGAAACTTCAAAGAGTTCTGCAACAAGTGGAATATCCGTCTAAGCCCTTCGACTCCTCGTTACCCGCAAGGAAACGGACAGGCGGAATCTTCCAACAAGATTATCATCGATGGAATCAAGAAGCGACTCGACCTAAAGAAAGGCCATTGGGCCGACGAGCTGGACGGCGTCCTCTGGTCGCACCGAACGACTCCTCGCGGTGCGACCAAATCCACCCCTTTCTCTCTTGCTTACGGGATGGAAGCAATGGCCCCCGCCGAAGTTAACGTGACAAGTCTTCGGCGCGCCAAGATGCCGCAGTTCGTCGAGCTTAATCAAGATATGCTCCTCGATGCCCTCGATGAACTCGAGGAAAAACGTGACCAGGCGCTTCTTCGGATCCAAAATTACCAGCATCAAATCGAGAGCTACTATAACAAAAAGGTAAAAGCACGCCCTCTCGAGCTCGGCGATCTCGTCCTCCGAAAAGTCTTCGACAACACAAAGGAGCTCAACGCTGGCAAGCTAGGGACCAATTGGGAAGGACCTTACAAGATCACCCGAGTCGTTCGACCAGGCGTCTACCGACTCGAGACTTCCCGCGGAGAGGCAGTTCCACGAGCCTGGAACTCGATGCATCTTCGCCTCTTCTACCAATAGATTCGTCGCGCTCATCTTTTCTCCGAGCGAATGACCAACAGGTCACTGTTCGCAAAAAAAAAAAAAAAAAAAAAAAAAAAAAAAAAAAAAAACCGAGTAGATGCACCTAACCGTCACTTCTGCTCGTCCGAGTGAATGCGCTACTACAGCCACTTTCACTCGGCAAAACGAACTACGAAAGGCTTGATCCTCATCCGAGGTACGTAGGCATCCCTTCACAGGGTCCAGCCCCAACCAAATCAAAAGTCCAAACTTTTTTACACAGGAATGACCAACAGTCACCTTTCCCTGAATAAACGATGCCAGCCCCTTTTTCAAGCGGAGCACGAGCACTCGCCCAAGCCAGTCGGCTGAGTCTTGATCAGGCATCAGCTGAAGGGAACAGCAGCTTTGCGTCACCGATGCATCATACATTGACCGGCTATCCGATGGAAATTTCAGACCAAGTCTGATCGAAGGACAATGGTTTGGCCGACCAACAGTTCTCTCGATCACTGCACTGCGTTTCGAAACCTTTTCCTCGGCAATTCAATAGAACGATTAGAGTTTCTTTGTATTTACTTGAGTGACTGACTTGTAAAAGTTTCGTTGGATAAGTAAAAGTGCAAACGAACAACCGTCTCTAATCTCTGTTTCTATCTGAAAAGGGGGGAACTCGCTGGCAAATGCGAGCAACCATCCGGACTATTCCATTTCTCGGTTATAGACAAGTGAAAATGATTTTTATATTTCTAAGTTAAGCGACTTACGGAAATATATAAGGAAACACTTGTCTAAAAATAAAACCGAAGGGATTAATCCATACAACAAGAGGCCTTAGCCGAGAAAAGGAGATAGTCTTAAACAAACAAGGCCGAAAGGCCGAAAACAAAATACAACAAACATAGAGGATCATCCCTCGGCAGGGGGATCTTTCTTCTCAGGAGCGTCCGAGTTGGAGACGCGACCGAACGGCTTCACGGGAGGAATCTCGCCGGCGCCTTGACCCTTGCTCGGCGGAGAGACCAGGCTGATCTTGCGGTTCGGATCCGAGAGGCCTTCGCTCGCATCAGGATCGGAGGTTCCGAGAGACGAGCTGTCGGAAATCGTGACCAACCTCTCCGGGACGCCGGCGGCGTCGGGACGAGCAGGAGATTGTACCGTGTCGAGGAAATCCCTAATAAATCCGTCACTCGGGGATCGGAGCGCTCTCGCAGCGTCGGAGTCTATCAGTTCGAGATTCGACCCGTGTTTGTCGACCTTCTCCAGAATTTCCTCGATCACGAACCGGGATTCCAGCACCAAAGGGGATAAGGTCAGATCCGAGTCCGGAATCGCGCCTACTTCCAGGCGAACCGTCTCCCCTTCATAATACTTCTCCAAATCGGAGTACGTATCAATGGTCTCCTGCGGGATATCCTTTCCCGATTCCCTCAAGGCCTCGAGGCAGTCTCGCATTCCGCGCGCTTGGCCGAGCATGCACCGCGCGTCCTCGAACTCGTCACGACGCTTCTCCCGATCCTGAATATTCCTGAACCGTCGGGCACATTTCCCGGTCATCGCCGCCATTACACGGATTCGTTCATGGGTGACCTCAAGCTTACGAGACTCCCTCAGGCGATCCATCTGCTTGGAATACTCTAAGGACGCAGCAACCACCTCTTTCTCAAGGGTCGTGTTCTTGCCCTGCAGCTCAGCGTTCCTCTTCCGCATCTGGGCTTTCTCTTCCTCAGCCCGCTTCACCAACTCCCGGGCAGACGCCAGTTCGGTCGCCATGATCGCTCGCTGCTCGTCAAGTTCCTTCTTCAACTCTTCCTCCCGAGCAACCGCCTCGTTCTTTTCACAAACTGAATTGTTCAGAGCCCGGGTCGCGCGCCTGCTGAGTCCCTTCTGCTTACGAACCATCTCAAAGGCCCCCTTTAGCTCTTCGTCATACTTCCTGACTAAAATGTTCCAGTCCCCGTGACTCTGCAAAACGAGCAAAGGTTAATGCACTAGCAAACGAGTAGAGAGAAAGAGAGATGGGATCAGGAATCCGATTTACCATGATGGAGGTACGAGATGCAAAGTTGTACTCTTCCTTGAAGATCAGATCCTCGACCGGCGGCAGCTCACCCCGATCTCCCCTAAATTGACGAACCAAACGACCGCACTCCTGTTCGTCGTGCGCTAGGGGGACATCGCGATCATAGGAAAAAGAGACTTTGTCAGGACAACTCCTCTTTTTCTTCTTCTTCTTCTTCTTCTTCGAGACAGCCACGGTCCCTTCGGTGACCTGAGGAGCAGATTCAGCTTGCGCGTCCTCATTCTCCGGAGCCAATGATTCCCCGGAGCGGGTGGCGTCCGCCAGCTCGTCGTCCAGCTCTTCGGAAGAACCTCGAGGAATCACTTCAGCGTTCCTCTTCTTCTTATTCTTCTTCTTTTTCTTCTCAGCCTTTGACGAAGTTACCGGCGGATCTTCGTCACGGCTACCAGTGGGCAGCGACTCGGGAACCACCTCATCTTTGGAGCCGCCACCCGGCTCCAGGTCCTTGAGCTCGCCTTCCTCGACAGACGAGGACCGAATCGCAGAAGGATCACCCCTCGCCTTCTTCTTTTCCCTCTCTGGCCCAGAGTGTCCTTGGGGAGAGGCAGTACCAACGTTGGCCTCTTCGGCAGCCGCGTTCTCTCCCTCTCGCTGTCTTTTTCGGTTCGTCTTCCTCACCAGCCGAGCCTCAACATCGGACTCAGTCACGTTCGGATCTCCGAAATCGGGCGAAGCTGCAGTATCAGGCTGCGGCTTCTTCGCGAAGCCGGCTTTCCTCGCGACCACCAGACTCAAATTCGGCAAAGTCCTCATCGCTCTTGCTCGATTTACTTCCCTTTGCTCGGCTGAATTGAATAAATTGAGCCTCTTCGTCTTATTCGCGATTATAGGGATTGTATCCGAACGCCAAACCTCTGTGACGAATAAAAGAGAGATCAGACTCTGTAGCAAAGTATGCAACGAGCGGAGGAAGTCGCAAAAGAAAAGACTTACGCTGACTAATCCACCCGATCGATCGACTAATCCTCTGATAGGAGAAATTATTCCAATGGGCCTGTTTCTGCGATGCGATCAGACGCGCGCTCTCCAAAAAATCCTCCTCGTACTCTGCGGTGTTCGGAAGAGCCACTGCAAAGAGAAACAAACAGGAGTTAGAATACGAGAAACGGAAAACGGAACTGACGGGTAGTCTATACCCATCTCTCGGTTCCATAAAACACGGTAGCCGGTCTTCAGCGGTTCTTCGAACGCAGCCCTGTCAGATTTGACGTAAAAGTAGGAACGCTGCCAGTTGTTCGTCTTATTGGGGTAGCCGGTCACCACATTATAGTTGGGACGGATCTTCAACGAAATCAATCTGCCCTTTATCTTCGCCGACACTAATTCCTCGAAAGCTCGAACACTGAGAGGAACACCGGCTTCCGCTCCGATAATCGTCAGTGCGACGGCCAGCCGCCACGCACCATTCAGAAATTGACTAAGAGCGGCTCCTCGTCGCATCGTAAACGCGGTGATGATTCGAGGAATCGGAAACCATAGCTTCGTGTCGCCCTCAAAGTACGACTCGTAGACACATTGGTAGCCTTTCGGGGGAGACCAAGGCCGTTGGTCGCTCTTTGGGATTATAAACGTAACCCCCGCTGCGTCGCGAGCCCGTAGAAGTCTTGTCACCGACTCGACGGTCGATCTCGTCTTCTCGACACCCCGCCAGTCCTGGCCTCCGACGACTGAAGGACGTACGCGCTCCCGATCAAGCGGAGGTTGCTTCTCGAAGATGTTCCCCGGATAAAAGCTTATCGGGATCATCTGATCGTCGATATGATCGCGACCGGCATCGTCCTTCCGCGATTGCACCCTCGATTCCGAAATCAAGACGCGCTGCGCACGACTCAAGTTCTCTGTATCCATCATCGGTTCGCGATGAACCGCCTCTTGGCTTCCCTCAGAGCCATGGACCGTCTCTAAGTCGTCACCAGATCCCGACGAAGCCGCGCGCATCTTCCCCTTTTGTTCTCGAGAAAGTTTCTTACTTGTCGACATTACCGAGTAAACGATAAAATGAGAGCAGAGGAAAGAGAGAGAAGCAACTTAGAGAGAGAGAAAGTACCTGAAGATTGCGGAAGAATGAGAGATCTGAAGGAAGATCTCTTATTTATAGGAGAAGGGACGCGCGCTCAACGAGGTGCCATAATTAGCCCTAGACGGGCCTAAATGGGCCTCTAGACGGGCTCGCGCGTCGGTCTCAAGCGCGACCTTTCGGCTTCCCGGTCCAAAACCTAGCGACGTTTCGGCTTTCCGATCCAAAACCTGGCGGCGCTTCGGCTTCCTGATCCAAAACCTAATAACGGTTCAGCTCCCTCACTACAATTGGCGACGGTTCGACGTCACATCACGAACCGAATGCGATCGGACCCCAGTTCGGAAGGATCGTTGTTCGGCATCAATCTAGACGATTTATACCGAACAGCGGAAGCTCTTTTCTCCAAACGATTTTTGAAGGAATCGTCAAAGTCAACAACGAGTCTCCTGTTCTTCGAGCCCTAAAACAACTAGCTCATAGCGATCGTTTGCTCGACCCGACTATGAACTAGGGGGGGACTTATTGTTGGGGATGGAATGTCACCACCCACAAGGCCCAGCGAACAGGAGGCCCATTACCACCAAGGAGAGAGCAGTCGGCTCGGTGCCGGCTCCTCGACTAACCCCGACTCGGCTCGTGACTACTTTAGCTAGAGGACGAGCAGCCGAAGAGAGCAACCAAACAGCTCGGGCCGAACAGTCACCCCGATTGGGCCTGTATACCGAAAAGCCCATGACCAAAGGAAGACGAATTAGGTCGAGACCAACCGACCTGGGAGACTATATAAGGAGTTGAGGACAAGAAGAAAGGGTATCACCACATAGACAGACAGACTTGCGGCCAGATTAGGGTTTCCTTTATTCTCTTTGTATCTCGCCGCTCTCTTGTACTTCCAGCTAGGAGCTCACCGAGCATCGACTAGCCGGCTTTCTTACTCTTGTACCCTCGTTATTCCGACTCTAATAAAACGTCTCTGTTCATCCCACTCTTGAGTTCTTCTATTTTCTGTTGACCAAACTCACCTTAAACACCAACCGTCCCTCAACTGCCTCTCAACTGCTCCCATACATCGAACTTCATCCCTTGGCACATTGCCAAGTGCCTGGCTACACCACCAAACACCTCTGGTCCCATCCGGACCGCACCACCATCCCACCGGACCATAACCGCCCATGGTCCGGTCACACCATGTCAACTCATAACACTCCTCCAAGCTGAGATGAGCTGACCACTAGTGTCACCAGCTGAGTGAGCTAACACTCCAGCTACTGGAGCTGACCAGAACTCTTGTGAGCTACTGTGAGCTCCCACACACTTCATCCTAGCTGCCCGAGCTTGTTTCACACTCCGGCCAGCTATCTAAACTCTTGTCCAGCTTACTTAAGCTTGAACCTTCCTTTCCTTGGTTAAGTTTCAGCCTCCTTATACACTTAACCCACTCCACGGACCATGATACGCCTTGTCTTAGGTCATTAGACCTGTTTTGGTGCATCTCCTCGCACCATGGTCCATCCGGCCGATCCTATCTAGGATCGGGGACATGACAAGTCTCCCCCACTTGATAGGGATTCGTCCTCGAATCCAGACCAAGTGTATCTTCACTAACATACTGATCATACCACTCAGAGTACTCAGCCTTCATCCTTGCCTCGGTTTCCCAAGTGATAATGTCCTTGCCATTACTCTCCCATACTACCTTGATCATAGGTACTGTCTTCTTCCTTGTTGCCTTTTTCGCCCTATCTATGATTCGAACCGGCCTTGTTTCTAAGGTTAGGTTCTTACCAAGATCTTTGGGAATCTCAGGCAACACCACATCCTGTTCGGATAGGCATTTCCTCAGTTGGGACACATGGAACACATTGTGATATGCATCCATTGCTGAGGGCAAATCCAACTTGTATGCCACCGCGCCCACTCTCTCTGTGATCCTGAATGGACCCAAGTATCTAGGATCCAGCTTCCTTCTTCCAGAAACCCTGGTCCTGCCTCTGAAGGTAATCATCTTGAGATACACTAGGTCACCAACCTCAAACTCAAGATGTTTCCTCCTCTTGTCCGCATAGCTCTTTTGTCTATCCTGAGCCTCCTTCATCTTTTCCTTAACAAACTTGATCTTCTCTGTGGTCTCCTCCACAATCTCAGGAACAACCATGCTGCGCTCCCCCACTTGGGTCCAGCATAATGGTGTCCTGCATGGCCGCCCATACAAAGCCTCATATGATGACATACCAATGCTTGTGTGGAAGCTATTGTTGTAAGCAAACTCCACCAAAGGCAAGTGCTTCTCCCAGGTCTCTCCCCAGTCCAAAACACAGGCCCTTAGCATGTCCTCCAACGTTTGGATTGTCCTCTCCGACTGACCATCAGTCTGAGGATGATAGGCTGTACTCATGTGCACTTTTGTGCCCAATGCCTTTTGGAACGCTTGCCAAAAGTAAGATGTGAACCTCGGATCTCTATCCGACACAATGCTTGCAGGTACACCATGAAACCTCACTATTTCATTGATGTAAATCTGCACAATCTCATCCACACCATCTCCCTTCTTGATTGCCAAGAAGTGAGCAGACTTAGTTAGCCTATCGACCACCACCCCAACAGCATCCTTCTTGTTTCTGGTCGTAGGGAAACCAGTCACAAAATCCATGGTGATGTGATCCCACTTCCACTCTGGAATGGGTAAGCTTTGGAGTAGTCCACTGGGCACTTGTTGCTCCGCCTTGACCAATTCGCAAATGGGACACTTTGCCACCCATTCGGCCACATCAGTCTTCATGCGCACCCAATGGTAATACCTCTTCAAATCTCTATACATCTTGTTCCATCCCGGATGTACTGAGAACTTAGATCTATGAGCTTGCCTCATAATCTCTTCCTTGAGTTCCTTATTGTTAGGAACACTTATCCTCCCATTGACCAAGATGGTACCATTGCTTGTGGTTTGGTACTCAGTCTTGTCATTGAGAGCAACCTTTTGAAGGTTCTCATCCAGCTTCTGAGCTGCACAAATCCTGGTAAGGAGATCGGCCTGATCCACTGCCTCCAACCCCAATGGCTCATCAGCACTAGCCAGTGTGTTAAGGTTGAGTGACCGGACCATCCCTTCCAATATATCAGCCTCCTTCTCAGCTGAAATCTCAGCCCTTCTCCGGCTCAAAGCATCAGCCACTAAGTTGGCCTTCCCTGGATAGTAGGTTATGTCCAGATCATAATCTGCCACAAACTCCATCCATCTTCTTTGCCTTAGGTTCAACTCAGGCTGAGTGAAGATATACTTTAGACTCTTGTGGTCTGTAAGTATCTGAACCTTGGCATCATATAGATATGACCTCCAAATCTTCAAGGCAAACACCACTGCTGCCATCTCCAGATCATGTGTTGGGTAATTACCCTCATGCTTCCTCAATTGCCATGAGGCATACGCAACGACCTTCCCATGTTGGGTCAGTACACAGCCTAGTCCAGTAATGGAGGTGTCTGTGTACACCACATATGGTTGGTCCTCCTCAGGCAGGACAAGGACTGGTGCACTAGTAAGCATGTCCTTAAGCGCGGAGAAACTCCTCTCACACTCTTCTGGCCACACAAACTTAACATCCTTTCCTGTCAACTGAGTCATAGGCTGTGCCAAACTAGCAAAGCCCTTCACAAACTTCCTGTAGTAGCCGGCCAGCCCTAAGAAGCTCCTGACTTCTGTGGCATTCTTAGGCTGAGGCCATGCCCTTATGGCTACCACCTTCTCCGGATCAACAGACACACCCTCACTTGACACAATGTGTCCAAGGAAGCCAATGCTCTCCTGCCAGAAGCTACACTTGCTTAACTTAGCAAAGAGCTGCTGCTCTCTCAACCTTCCCAGCACAGCCCGGAGATGCCTTTCATGATCCTCCTTGCTCTTGGAGTATACAAGTATGTCATCAATAAAGATGATTACAAATTCATCCAAGAAGTCTCGGAAGGTACCATTCATCATCTTCATGAATGCTGCTGGTGCATTGGTCAGACCAAATTGCATAACCACAAACTCATAGTGGCCATACCTGGTTCTGAATGCAGTCTTCTTTATATCACTTGGTTCAATTGGGATCTGATGATACCCTGAAGCCAAGTCAATCTTAGAGAACCACTTTGCTCCCTTAAGCTGATCCAACAGCTCATCTATCCGAGGCAATGGGTACTTATTCTTGATAGTAACCCTATTCAGCCCTCGATAGTCAATACACAGCCTAAAGCTACCATCCTTCTTCTTTACAAAGAGGACTGGTGCTCCCCAAGGCGACACACTAGGGCGTATGAAACCCTTATCCAACAACTCCTCCAGTTGTTTTTTTAGCTCGGCCATCTCAGCAGGAGCCATGCGGTAGGGACTTTTTGATATTGGGGCCGTCCCTGGTTCCAGTTCTATTATGAATGGGTCTGACCTATCAGGGGGAATGCCCTGGGGAGACCTAAACACATCCTCAAACTCACTGACCAGCGGAATCCCGTCCGGGTTACCACCCCCAACAACCTCCTTAGTGGTGATTGTGGCAATATAAGCCTCACAACCCCGCTCAAGCATCCTTTCCGCTTGGACTGCTGATACCACTAAGCATCCAGAGGTTGGACGAATACCTTGGAACCTGATCGGGGGTCCACACCCACTCTCAAACAGCACCCTCCCCCGGTGACAGTCTAAGGTGGCCCGATTCTTTCCAAGCCAGTCCATACCCAAGATCACCTCATGATTCTTGAGTTGGACCACAACAAGATCCACAGGCATTACCCTGTCCTGGATCACCACTGGGATATCCTTCACTCGTCCTAATGAGGGCATCAATTGGCCTCCAGCCGCACTCACTAGGCCAGGATCATCCCCTGTCCCAATCTGGAACAAACCCTTTCCGACCAAACATGGGCTCACAAAACTATGTGTAGCTCCAGTGTCGAAAAGTACATGTGTTTCCACACCACCAATACTTAGGGTCCCTACAGGAAACCCAATCTAAGCATCTAATCCATTCTAGGTTCCATACCATGCATTTCTAAAAATTTAAAAGAATAAGATTAGGTCATTACCAGTGATCGCCATGAAAGGCTTGGCCTCATCAATGTCCTTAGACAACTCATAGACCCTTGGTGCAGATGTCTGGCCACGGCTTGGTTCCGGCTTGCTAACCTCAGACTTCATCCTTCCTGATCCAGCCTGAAGCTTAGGACATTCCTTTCGGAAGTGTCCGGCCTTTCCACACTGGAAACAAGTCCTAGAGTCACCACCAGCCGCTTGACCACGACTCTGATCTGGTCCAGGACAGTCCCGGACTGAGTGGTCCATCTTGCCACACCTCGTGCAAGCTCCCATAGCTCTCCAGCACTCACCACCATGGCGCCTTCCACACTTTTGGCACTCCGGCCTTCCACCTGAGGTCTTACCCTCATCACCTGAATCTCTCTTCCTCTTCCGGTCACCAGCATGACCAGTACCACTTGCCTGACTCCTACTCTTGAGTCTGGCCTCTTCAGCAAGGTTAGTCTCCAGCATTGCCATGCGCTCCACCAACTCAGAGACGGTACGGAAGGTACGGACTGAGCAGTAAGTCCGGAGTTTGACCCTAAGGCCTCTTATGAACCTACGGACCTGAACCTTCTCATCCTCCAACTCCTTACCCACATACTTCCTGAGCCGGTTGAACTCCTCTTCATACTCCCTGACTGACCTGCGCCCTTGAGTCAAGTCCAAGAACTTGGCCTCCAAACGATCCCATGCTTCAGCTGGGAAGTACTTATGGTTGAACTCAACCTCAAAGTCTGAGAACTTCTCAATAGAACCATTGGTGCGCTTGTCCACAGACAACCACCAGTTGTGTGCATCTCCCTCCAGGAAGTGCACTGCTATGTCTCTCTGGTACTCCTCAGGGCACCTTGTAGACTTGAAGTTCCGGGCCAGTCTGTCCCTCCATTCATCCGCCTCCATAGGATCAGCACTTCCAGCA
Organism: Raphanus sativus; assembly: GCF_000801105.2. NCBI lineage: Eukaryota > Viridiplantae > Streptophyta > Magnoliopsida > Brassicales > Brassicaceae > Raphanus > Raphanus sativus. The sequence continues at coordinate 26,648,833 of NC_079514.1, read as the reverse complement.
AAATGCTTTGTCCCTAGGCGAGATATGTGCTCCAGCACCTTCAGGTAATCCACCTTACCAGACCTTCTAGCTGGTGGATCGAGTTCAATCACCTCATCAACCGGTGCAACTCGTCCAGCAGTTTCTGGTACCACCACCTGAACTTGTGGAGCTTGCCCCACTGATGAATTCACCAATGGAGTGATCACTTGGGTCATAGCCAACATTTGACTACCCATGAGCCTGATTGCATCAAGCACCTCCTTCATGGAATGTTCCACCAGCTGGTTTCCTTGGTTGACTCCACCATTGGCTGCACCATTGCCTTGGCCACCCTGATCACCAGCATGTGAGGACTCTCCCTCAACTTCCATGTCATCTTGCAGCTGCCTTGCAGCTTCCTCAGCTTGCTCTTGCAGCTGCCTAGCTAGTTCAGCTTGCTCCAGCTGCTGCCTAGTTTCCTCAGCCGCCTTTTGCTGCTGTTCCACTAGACCTCCTTGAACCTCAGTCGGATTGATCCGAGCCAGAGGCAATCCAGTTGCACTGTCCACACCAATGCTTGGGTTAGGCAGCACCACACTTGGATTGGCTCCATCCGCGCCACCTTGGCCAGATGCTCCAGCTCCATCCTTAGCCCTCTTGGACTTGCTCCGACTCTTACCACCCTTAGGAACACCAAAAACAACACACAAGATCAATGTTAGTAACACTTAACCAATGATCCATCAAAACGGTTCCTAAAACAAAAATAAATCAAGCCCTATACTGTGAGACCCCAGCCGGATGTGTGATGATCAAACCATAACCCCCAAGTCCTAGAATCAAGCATGCTCTGATACCAATTTGTAAGACCCGAACCTGGATCCCAAGACCCAACTGGTCCGCGGCCTTAACCTAATCATCTAAGTGCAATTGGCCGGTTAATGTCCAAATAATTCTAAGTCATTTTCAAGTGATCCGAGGTTCATATACAAATCATAAGCAATGCGGAAGCTAAGATAAACATTCATTTTATTAATATAAACCATGTGATCCATACAATGTAGTAATATCAATCAGTTTGCACAATAGGCTATCATAAGTTCCATACTATCTAAACACACACATCACACATCCATCCTTGGCTTAAGTCTTCACAGCTCCTTGGCTTTCCCACGATCCTGACCAGATCCTGCAATCATATAAATCCCATCAAATACACAATCAAACCGATATCCTAGCAACAAGTCTAGCAATGCATGGTTAAGTCCCTTAGAACTAGTTTCTGTCCCAATACTTGACCCACTCGGATAGGTCTCCAAAAACTAAATAAAAACCATGATAAATCATGATAATTCACAACTAAGAGAATAGCCAAGTCAGATTTCTCAGAACAGGTCCTGATCATACCGATCTCAACCTAGAACCGCCACCATGGCTACAACTTACCACCTCTTAAACTGTGATATAAAATTATCCTTTCATCATGATAATTTATGAAAAATCCCAATTAAGGGATATATGAAGTCGGAATCCTCAAACCTCAACCGGAAGTAGGAGATCCAACCTTACATGCCCAACCAAGGCCATGGAGAGATTACACTGATCAGTCCATGTCTTGGCGGCCTGACTATGAGTCTAAACTCACAGATAACATCAGAATATATAATAAAAGAGATAGAATGACAGAGAAGGGAGAACGGATGCAACCAACATCACTTGGTCCATGCGGACCATCCATCCGGACCCATGGATCATGGCGATGGTAAATGGTTAGCATCACTAACCTTAGGAGTGGCCGACGATGGGTTCTGATCCTTCCCACTAGCCTTCTCGGTTCCTCTTGTATCCATCTTCACACGGTTCCTTCCCACAACTCCTCCTTGGTCGCCGGTCAAGAACAAATCACCACCACACACAAGCGGCCAACAAGTAAACCGTCCGGTCTCTTTCTCTCTTGGATTCTCTGGCAATTTTGGCATAGTTTCCCCTCTTTGATTTACGATGGAAATCGATGTCCAGAGCCCTCTATTTATAGAGGAAGGCTTTGACAACCGCTTTTGGGCGAATGGGCGCGAGTGAATGGCCGAATGGGCACATGTGGGAATCACCGCATCTCTTCGGCCCAACCGTCCCTCAACTGCCTCTCAACTGCTCCCATACATCGAACTTCATCCCTTGGCACATTGCCAAGTGCCTGGCTACACCACTAAACACCTCTGGTCCCATCCGGACCGCACCACCATCCCACCGGACCATAACCGCCCATGGTCCGGTCACACCATGTCAACTCATAACACTCCTCCAAGCTGAGATGAGCTGACCACTAGTGTCACCAGCTGAGTGAGCTAACACTCCAGCTACTGGAGCTGACCAGAACTCTTGTGAGCTACTGTGAGCTCCCACACACTTCATCCTAGCTGCCCGAGCTTGTTTCACACTCCGGTCAGCTATCTAAACTCTTGTCCAGCTTACTTAAGCTTGAACCTTCCTTTCCTTGGTTAAGTTTCAGCCTCCTGATACACTTAACCCACTCCACGGACCATGATACGCCTTGTCTTAGGTCATTAGACCTGTTTTGGTGCATCTCCTCGCACCATGGTCCATCCGGCCGATCCTATCTAGGATCGGGGACATGACATTCGATATCCTCCACAAATACGATATGAAGCTCAACCCTGCCAAGTGCACCTTTGGGGTACCTTCAGGCGAGTTTCTCGGCTACCTCGTAACCGAAAGAGGCATCGAAGCCAACCCGAAACAGATAGCTACCTTTCTGGAAATGCCGTCACCTAAGACAACCAGAGAGGTACATAGATTAACTGGACGAATCGCAGCATCAAATTGATTCATATCCAGGTCCACCGATAAGTGCCTCCCATTCTACAAACTTCTAAAAAATAATAAGATGTTCTTATGGGACGAGAAGTGCGAGGAAGCCTTCAAGCAATTGAAAGCTTACCTCTCCGAACCTCCCATCTTGGCCAAACCAGTAATGGGAGAACCACTGTATATGTACCTCGCTGTGTCAACCGCTGCAGTTAGTGGTGTGCTGGTACGAGAAGAGCAAAACGAGCAAAGACCTGTCTATTATACCAGCAAGGGTCTGATAGACGCTGAAACTAGATACCCTACTATGGAAAAATTAGCACTAGCAGTCGTAACAGCCGCCAGGAAATTACGACCTTACTTCCAATCACACTCGATCATCGTAATGACTTCGCAACCATTACGAATGATATTGCACAGCCCCAGCCAGTCAGGGCGATTGGCTAAATGGGCCATAGAGCTCAGTGAATACGACATCGAATACAGACCTCGAGCAGGAGCAAAGGCTCAGGTCCTTGCCGATTTTATCATTGAGCTAGCATCCGAGCAATTAGACTCAGAAATAGAGTCTCCAAAGTGGAGCCTGTATGTTGACGGAGCCTCATCAAAACAAGGCTCCGGTGTCGGACTAAGGCTGACCTCTTCAGCTGGAGAAACCATCGAGCAGTCCTACAGGCTCGTATTTAGCGCCTAAAAAAAACGAGGCTGAATATGAAGCACTAATCGTAGGGCTAAAACTCGCCCTAAGCGTCGGAATCCGAGAGCTAAACGCTTATAGTGATTCACAGCTAGTAGCTAGCCAGTTCCACGGAGAATATGAAACGAGGGACGAAAGAATGGGGGCATATCTCGAAGTCGTCCAGAACCTCACTAGGCAGTTCGACAAGTTCGAGGTAACAAGGATCCCACGAGGAGAAAACTCCTCAGCAGATGCGTTGGCTGCTTTAGCCTCCACATCAGACCCCCTCGTAAAACGAATCATACCCGTAGAAAGAATCAAAAAACCGAGCATCGACATAGCTACTAAAGCTGAGATAGACAGCAAGCCAAAAGAGCAAACTGAAGGTACCTGCCCTGAAACGGTAGCTACCCAAGTTCTCACAACATTCTGGTTCCCAAAAGCCAAAATTCGTAGCCTTAAAAAGCATACCTCCAGAAACACAATCCAAAACACGGAAAACAACGAAGGTATTCCCCGGAATTCAGACTCCTTGGAGCCTAATCTCACGAATACCTCCGGGGGCACCATCCGGACCTCGGATCCACTCGTCTGCAGAGTCAAAACCAGAAGTCGCTCAGCTCTCAAAAATTCATCTGGGGGCACCATCCAGACCCCAGAGAATAACGGAGAAAATGGAGGTATTCCTCAGAATGTAGACTCCCTGGAGCCTAATCCTACGAATACCTCCGGGGCCACCACGACACCAGGTCCCAAACAGGAACCTCCCTCGTCTCTTCATAACAAAGTTGTAGGGAGAGAGGATTGGAGAATACCAATCACGCAATACATCCTGGAGGGAAAGACTCCACCCAATAAATGGGAGGCTCGAAAGCTCAAAGCATTAAGCGCGAGATATTGTATAATCGAATCCGTTCTCCACAAACGAAGCGTTTCCGAACCTTACCTAAAATGCGTCCACGGCCTCGTTGCTATGAGACTCATGAAGGAAATGCACGATGGCTCCTGTGGAAACCACTCCGGTGGCAGAGTTCTAGCTATCCGAATCAAAAGACAGGGCTATTTCTGGCCCACCATTACGCTGACTGCGAGGTTTACTCCTCTTCATGTGATAAATGCCAAAGGCATGCACCGATTATACATCAGCCTGCGGAAAAACTATCCTCAATATCCGTTCCGTACCCGTTCATGAGGTGGTCCATGGACATCGTAGGACCACTCATAACGTCAGGAAGGGGAAGGCAGAAGCTACGCTTCCTCTTGGTCTTGATAGACTACTTCACAAAGTGGATAGAGGCTGAAGCTTTCCAACAGAAAACTAGATTCGAAGTCGAAGGATTTGTGTGGAAAAACATTGTCTCCCGCCACGGCGTTCCGTATGAGATCGTAACCGACAACGGAGGACAGTTCATTTCTCGCGACTTCAAAGCATTTTGCGACAAGTGGAATATCCGCCTTACCTTCTCAACACCTCGACGACCTCAAGGTAACGGTCAGGCGGAAGCTGCTAATAAGTCAATATTAGCAAACCTCAAGAAACGTCTCGGAACCAACAAGAAAACCGGGTCTGAAAAGATACCTGAAGTACTTTGGGCATGTCGAACCACCCCGAGAAATGCTACAGAGGAAACCCCTTTCTCTTTAGCCTACGGAATGGAAGTTGTCGTTCCGGCGGAAACCTCCACTTGGAAGCCTCCGTCGAGAGCTCTGTACGTCTGATCCCAAAGCTAACAACCAGCTCTTATCAGACAGCCTCGATTTAATCGAGGAACGACGAGACCGAGCCTTGCTCCGCATTCAATACTATCAGCAAGCAATGGCCCGACATTACAATTCCAAAGTTAGGCCCCGACAATTCGTTGTAGGTGACCTAGTACTTAGGAAGGTTTTCGAAGGAACCAAGGAGCCAGATGCTGGGAAGCTAGGAACCAATTGGGAAGGTCCTTACCGGATTATCCACGTGGTACGACCTGGCATCTATAAGCTCCTGAAGGTACGAACCGGAGTACCTGATATCAGATCGTGGAATGCCATAAATCTGAAAAGATACTATCACTAGGTACTTAAAAACCTCGAACTACGTTAGGCTTGACCCCTTGACTGGGTACGTAGGCATTGTGTTATGAGTGCAACCCCAATCTCATTTTAACACTCTTTCCACCATAACGAAAGGGGGCATATGTTTGAGAACACATAGCCCAAACAGCGATTGTATGATTATTGTGATACCATGTATCCTATTATCAATAAAGCAATTATCTTCGATACCTTGACCTTCGAACAAATTCAGGTCTCTACGAACCTGAACCCAAGGTCTTAAAATCCTTCGAACAAATTCAGGTCTCAATGAACCTGAACCTAAGATCTTAAAACCCTTCGAACAAGTTCAGGTCTCTACGAACCTGAACCCAAGGTCTTAAAACCCTTCGAACAAGTTCAGGTCTCTACGAACCTGAACCTAAGGTCTTAAAATCCTTCGAACAAATTCAGGTCTCTACGAACCTGAACCCAAGGTCTTAAAACCCTTTGAACAAATTCAGGTCTCCACGAGCCTAAACCTAAGGTCTTAAAATCCTCAGAAATCTCGAAGGTCTTAAAATCCTTCTAACAAACTCAGGCCTCCATGAACATCGACCTAAGGTCTTAAAATCCTTCCGACAAACTCAGGTCTCTATGAACCTGGACCTAAGGTCTTAAAATCCTTAGTAACCTCGGAGGTCTTAAAATCCTTCAGGCGAAATCAAACGTCTACAAATTTAAGGTCTTAAAATCCTTAGAAATCACTAAAAGGTCTTAAAATCCTTATCAAATCCCAAAAGGTCTTAAAACCCTTATCAAATCCCAAAATGTCTTAAAATCCTTATCAAATCTCAAAAGATCTTAAAATCCTTATCAAATCTCAAAAGGTCTTAAAATCCTAAGCAAACTTCAATGGGTCTTAAAATCCCACAAACGAATTCAGGTTCCCATGAACCCCCTCCTAAGGTCTTCAAAGTAGCTCATGTTCCTAAAAACCCGGAGCTAATCTCAATATTTCAGGATCTCCTTCTAAGGATCCTCGTCATCGAATACACTCGAAATCTTCGAGACCTGATAAGTCATTGGACATTGTATCTAATAATCACGATACATGTCCCAACCGAAACTACCACTTGACAAAAGTCAATCTCATCCAAGAAACGATCAAACCAAGTCAAATGACTTAATACGAAAAACAAAACCGAAATTTGAATAAAAGGGTTTAAAAGCCTCCCCAGGCTAACGAGGGTTCAGAAGACCCTAAAACAAGTCAAGGTTTAAAAGCCTCCTCATGCTATAAGTCTGAAACGTAAACAAAGCCCATTGGGCAAAAGTCATGAAAAGCAACATTACAATTCAAAAAGAGCCGCAGCTCTTCGACATCATTATCACGGGAGCTCATCCCGACATCCTTGTCTCCCTCAACTGGATCACTTTCTTTGGCTGGATCTCCCTCATCTGCCTCCTTGTCATCGCCCATCTGGGACGTCTCGACTGGAGCTGAATCACGGTCCACCAAACCTAAGTTAGAACCATACTCTCCGGAAAAGGATAGATTAAACATGTTAATCTCGAAAGTACCTGAACTCTCTGAGAATTGAGGAATGGGAAGCTTGCTGGCCGAGAAGTCGGGTACTTGCGCCTTTTCATACGCAACTGTAGCCATCAGATTAAGCAAAGGAAATCTTCAATAAAGATAACTGTTGCTCGAGATCTCAACGAAAAGATTGATGTTCGGCGGCTAGGTCTAGCTTCCGAGATAAGGAATCTTATCTCGAAAGCTGGGGGCAACTGTTGGGCCCAAATATGACCCTCTAGCTAGTAGTAAACAACAAGAAATGATAACGGGCCGCGATAGGCCCATCACAAATTCAATCCTTAAAGGCAGCTAAGCTAGAGCCGAAGGCTGTGAGCTAAAGGTGCTTACTAGAGAGGTCACGGAAAGAAGGCAGCTCGTGGACGCACAAGTAGGCGCAGGACCCGGTCAAAAGGGAGCTGTTACAAATCCCTCAAATCACGGAGGGGATCTCGGGAACCAGTTGGTGGCGATCAAATGGAGCCTGAGGCTATTTAAAGGAGAAGTCAATCAAGAAGAGAGGATTCATTCAACCCTTATTCATTCCTACGATCATACACCCAATCTCTAAAATATTTACCATCTTTGTAATCATTCTGATATACATTCTTTGTAACCATTCTTTACCAAAATCATCAATAAAATCATCATTCATTCTATAAGTTCTTACGGGATTCAGCCCATGTTATCTTTCCTTTTAACCTTAACCTGATCTAAAAACCAGGTAGTGAGTTTAATCCCTCACAGTGAACATGCTCAAGAAGCGCCTAGAAGACGCCCACAGGCGATGGGCAGAAGAGCTACACGGAGTACTCTGGGCCTATCGGACAACCCCGGAGACGGCTACCCAGGAGACTCCCTTCTCCCTTGTCTATGGTGCTGACGCGGTAATACCCACAGAGGTGCACGTAAGGACCATGGTCTCTGAATTCCTTTCCCAGGAAGAGAATAAAGAGCTAATGTCCCTAAGTCTACACCTACTCGATGAAAAGAGGGAGGCGGCCCGCCTTAGAAATGCGTCCTACCAGTTGATTGGGTCCTAAGGCGAGTCTGTGACCACACAAGGGACAAATCAGCCGGAAAACTCGCTCCTAGATGGGAAGATCCCTACAAGGTAATAGAGGTGCAAGGGGCAGGAGCCTATAAGCTGGAAGACAGCGACGATAAGGTCCAACCCAACTGCTGGAATGCCTTGCACCTCAAATTCTATCACTTCTAAAGTAAGATCCCCGGATCAAGCTTTATACACTACTACTTTTATTATGATATATTTAAGTACACTGGTTTCCTACTCCTATGTATGCGATAACGTCTCCGGACTAAGCTTATAAAATACATTATTAGTTACGGCTAAAGGGGTTATATGAACTCCAATGTACTTAAAGGGGCATACTAGTTAGGTCAGGTCCTAAAGGATCTTAGATCTCAGCAAACCCTATATATACTAGTGAGACTACTCACATGGGTGTACGACATATAAGGAACGGGTCTGATCAACCCTATTACATTGTCTGCAGCTCGGGCCCTGCGTAAAGGCTATAAGTCCAAAAGTTACGTGGGGACCACCGTACTAGTGCTATCCAAACCCTGTGTTAAAGATGCTACGAGCTAAACACACGCAGGGGGCATGACGTACACTGCAAAGTACTGTAATCAGATGCTGACGGCTGGTATGCAGGGAGCAAATGTGCGAAAATACCGGTTAGCACCAAAATTTAATAGTTATCCAAACGTGGAAAGTAGTGTGTCTGCTGTGAAGTCGCTCCGCGGGGCAGGCCCACGCCAGACCACAGTAAGTCTGAGCGTGATCTTTTCTGCAGATTGGTAGAGTGCAGCATTGAGATTCACCAGAGTGGCCAATACCTCCGGGTGGCAGAGTGCGGTTTCTCAATAACAGATCGGTAGTGGTTGTTGGGCCCAAATATGGCCCGTTAGCTGACGATAGAACCAAAACAAGTACTGGGCCGTGATAAAGCCCAACGCATATCGGCGACCTTAGCTAAGGAGAAATACGAAGCCGGAGGCTGGAAGCTAAGGGCAATCTTCGAAGAGGTCACAGTGAAGAGGAAGCTCACATCCTAATAGAAGGAGCGCAGGACCCGGTCAAAGGGAAGCTGTTGCGGATTCCTCAACAAACGGAGAAGATCTCGGAGATCAGTTGAAGATAATCAAGAGAAGTCCAAGGCTATTTAAAAAGAAGGTCGAGGACTAAAGAAGGGGATCCAGATTGAACCCTTATTCACTTTTACGATCATTCACATCATTTCTTAAACATTTCCTTATCTTTGTAATCATCAAGAGAAACATCTTTTGTAACCATTCTTTACCACATTATCAATACAAATCAAATTCATTCTATAAGTTATTACGGGATTTAACCCGCGTTATCTTTTCCTAACCTCTTTCCTAAACTTTAACTCGACCTAAAAATCAGGAGGTGAGTTTAATCCCTCACAATTGGCGCCGTCTGTGGGGAAGAAACAATCGAATCCTTTACTATAACTTGAGGATGAATCCTACCGATCAGACAACGAATCCGCTTGACCTTAACCTCCCGATTCAGAGCGATGGCTCACCGAACGATGGAGGCACTAGTCTCGTAACTTCGGAGCCTCGACGTGGCGATCACCGATCTGGGCAACAGCCTCCGGCTAGTGCTCGAACGAGCCAGATTGCCATCGGAGCTACTAACCCAAGATCATCAAGTGGAACCGCCCCCGGGCTTCCAGTCACCGAGAATCCTCAGCAGCAAGCCACTCCGAATCAAACGGAGGCTCAGCTCTCTGAGATTCGTCAGATGATGATGCAATTAGTAGACAAAGCTCAGGAAAGTGAGCGTACAATGCATCAGCTAGCTATTCGGCAGCAACGATTCTAAGAGATAACTAGATCTCTAAACGTAACAACCCAACCACCGCAGCGTCAAGCTCCGGGGGTCACTTTCCGAGATCGATTGACCGATCCCTCGTTCCCCCGAGGACGTTTAGACTTTTCTCCTGACAGCACTGTTCCGGATGGACGGGGATCTGCTTTCCAGACATCTCATACTGGGGCAGCTCCCGTATTTAACCCACCTAACACCAGTGCTATGGGAAGTAACGTAGCGACAACCAGCTCCACACCCAGTGAGATTGCTGACCGGAGCACTCGCTTACCTCCTCCGCCGCCTGATTTTAGGTCTGGGGCAAAAGTATCCTTCCCATCCGGGGGCAGAACATCAGCTTTGGTTTATCAAACCAGAAGCTCAACCCCGAATGTGGACGGGTATCAAAGGGTAGACTCCGATAACCCAAGAGCTGGCGAGCGACTTAGCCCACCAACTGCATGGGAAGATGAACCAACACGATTCCGTCAGGAACCTGCCCGTCGGATACCTAACAACGACCCAAATGTCCTTCCCTTAGAGGGACCTGAAGCTATCCGTAGATATATGGAACGAACTCACGCAGCTCTCCAAAAATTGGGAGCTCAAGTTCACAAGGCAACGAGCTCAGCTCCCGAAATCGATAGCTTGATCGAAGAAACCCGTGGGACTCCATTCACTGACAGAATTGCCAGTTCTTACATAAGAGATACCCGAAAAATTAGAATTCCCGAGTATGATGGGACTTCTGACCCAAAGGCCTATTTGAGAGCCTTCCGATTAGCTATCGTGAAAGCCCATTTTACGCAAGAAGAATGTGAAGCAGGTTACTGTAGGACATTCACCAAAAACCTGGTCGGAACAGCCCTTGAGTGGTTCTCTGGTCTCGAACCAGCCTCGATAGACATCTTCGATCATTTAACTAATGCCTTCATGAAGCAGTACTCGACCCATATCCTGAAGCAAGCCTCTGAAGCCGACCTCTGGAAGGTCAGACAAGGAATGGGGGACTCGCTACGAGTCTACATCGAGAAATTCAGAGCAGTAAGAACTAAGCTCTCGAACCCCATCGACCAAGTCGCCATCGAGGCCCTTAGAAGAGTTCTGTGGTATAAATCGGATTTCTGGTCGGAACTAACACTCAATACTCCTCCAACTATCGATGATGCTCTTCATAAAGCCACTAGATATATTACTTT